>NC_025691.1:2564389-2600016 GCF_000633955.1 Camelina sativa
TTTTTAATTTCTTGCCGCTTTTTTGATCTCTTGAGTGGTTGTCTTTTGATAAAATGATCGATTTTTAGCATCATTTGTTAGATTATTTTGTCGTTGATTTGTATGAATTCGAGAGATTGATGGGTTCTGTGAATTGGGTACACAATTCTTATTCAGCTGATTTGCTTCATTTGGAGATCCTCTTGACATATTTTGTGATTGATTCCCTTAAAATTTAGGATTTTTATTGCTGCAAGCTTTTTTCCTCGTTGTACGATTGATTGAAATCCATCCTTATTAGTATTAGGTTGTATTTGCAATGATTAGATTATTACAGTTTTCAAATTGAAACAAACATTTTTTTTTTTCCTGTTCTCTCATTTGTTCTTTCTAGATATGATCAATCAGGCTAATATGTCTGAATGGTTTAAGTTAATATCGGATCCCTTTTTTGCATGTAGTAGTGGCTAAAGGCCTTTGCTTTGATGAACCTTAACTTAAGCAGGCTTGACTTTGGTCCCTTAGTTTTCAAATTATTTCTTCATCCTTGCTGATCTTAATTCTAATATTCAATATCTTTCTTTTACAGGCTGGGAGGATACTTGCAAATTTGATTGTGATGGGTTCTGGGATCATTGGTCGTGCTGTCTTTCAAGCCTATCGTCAAGCACTTGCAAGTGAGTTCCTACACTTTCTTTTATGTTACCTTTTTGACATCATTTGATTGCTTTTCATGAAGGCTTGCTCTGTTTAGGAAGATCTGTTTTTTCAATTGATAGAATGGTCAGACGTTTCATGTTCATGGTGACCAGTATGATTCTGGTCACTTAGTTTATCACAGCTCCTGAGATCAGATTCTCTCCTTCACACTCGTGTATATTTGAATTTGTACATAAGATAAAAGGGAGGCCTATCTATCTATCTTACCCGAGAATCTTCTTTTTGCAGATGCATCTAAAACTGGTGTTGCGCAAGAAGCAATGCAGAATGCAGTACGTAAAGCAGGAAAAGCCATCAATGAGCAAGAAGCTAGGCAAATTCTTGGTGTGACCGAGCAGACCTCTTGGGAAGAAATATTGCAGGTAAACATTTTCTCTTTCATCACAGATGATGATTTTCTCGATCTGATTTGATTACTCAAATAACTGAAAGGAGTGGGTTTAATATATGAATGCAGAAATATGACAAACTGTTTGAGAATAACGCGAAAGCTGGGAGCTTTTACCTTCAATCGAAAGTTCTTCGAGCTAAAGAATGTCTAGAAGTTGTGCACAGGAGCAAAGGCAACGGTACACCTAGTTAAGAGCTTATATCTTCTTCTTCTTTTTTTACAGATTCAGAACACTTGCTCTTAATGTAAAATTAAGACGATTTCATGGTTCTTTGAGATGATGTGAAACTTATAAAACGGCCATAGTGTTTTTTTTTTGTTTTTTTACCTATTAATTTAGTAATAACTAAGACAGGCTTGCTCTGGTCAATTGATCAGTGTCAAAGAACCTCTTAAATGTTAAAACTAGAATGGATTTTTCCATGTGTGTATGTTGTATCCTTCTCTCTTGAGAGAAGATCTGTTTAAAGGCACTGTCTGTAATGTATAATATATAATAAGATTACTTCATTACTGTATTTGAGTGGCTGAGTGTGAGAAATCTGAATCTCGCAAGTGTGACTTGATCATGGTTTGGCTATATATCCCGGAACTCAACAGACTTATTAAAGTTTAAGTCGAGTTTGGTCTGAAACAGTTTTAGGGCCGACTGAGTTCTGAATTTATAGAACTTTCAGTCTGTAAAGCAACTTGAGACTGAAGGTGTGGTCTCTTAAATTTTGCATTTAGACCGAAGTAAATGTATACAAAATAAATTCCTATACACAACAAAGAAATTACGACCCAAGTTTGGCAATCTGAGTTGACCAAGCTAAGATGAAAACGTGAAAGGAGATGAGTAGGCCTATTGAACTAGAAGCGAAGTGGTTCGTCTTGAGAGAATCGTTGCCATTGAGTGAAATATGACGTTGCTATCAGTTATCTCGTCTCAAATTATTAAAAGGTTAAAATTCAAAAAAAAAAGATTGAATGAGAGTAGACAGACGATACGATGCGCTCTGGTATAGTAACTTGATTAGACTCTCGAGGAGAAGAAATATGTACTCAATCCTTTTACCACAAAGACCTCCAAAATCTGAAGACTTGACAACACTCGAGAAAAAATATACAGCATTGGAACACACCCATCCCACTGGCTGCAGTTGCCAAAAACCCTAATTTTCAACTTTCACTTCACTTCACTCTGGCTATATATACCTCTGAATCCCTTTTGTTCGAAAGCACATAAAAACTCAACAGTTGTGTGGTTCTGGTGATCTCTGCTTCAATTTCAAGTAAGCTTCTCCTCTTCTCACGTAGTGTCTCGTTTAAAAATGTTAGACAAGAACATTTGCTTTGGTGTTTTTCTTTTTTTTCTTTTTTTCTTTTTTTTTTGAATTTAATGTTAAATTATATTCAAAAGAAAAATAAACTTTTACAAAGCTTATGTTTGAAAAAAACTTTAAACAGTTCGATATAAAATCATTTAGTAGAATCTAGCTGCAAACCAAACTTGGATGGCTTTGTCTTGGCCACCTAGCTTTGTGTGTTTTTCTTTTTTTCAAGAATCTGAACTGAAACTTAAAGATTGTGTGAAAGGCTAGAATTTGCAACCAGTTTTGATATTGGTAGTGCTGGATCTGTTTTGTTATCCTTTTTGTTGTATTTCTTACTCAAGCTCATTTTCTCTGTTCAGGCTGTAAGTGGTGTGGTTTGTATTCGAAAAAAGATGAATCTTGATTTCGACGACTCAAAGCATATGCACTCTGGAGTGAGAAGACAGGAGAGGGATAAGATCCTTAAACGTTTTACAAAGCGCGTGGATGGTACGTTTGCTTTGTATAAGAATGTTCCTTTGAACCGATTCTCACTCAAGTGTATTGATGACGTTGGACCAGCTCCTGTCATTGGTTGGATAACCAATGTGTTGAAACGTCGTGTATCAGAACTTGTTCTGGACATCTCTTCGTGTTGGGAGTGGCCTATGTCTGCTGCTATTGTTAGGTGCGATACTTGCGTTGTGAACTGGGCTTTTTCTCTGTCAAGTTTCATGTTAGCTTATCCACGTATTTCCGCTTCCACTTGCTCTGTTTGTTGATCATGAGCTGTGTAACTGTTTGGTAATCATGTTGATAATAAGTTTAAGACTCTTCTTCATGCTTCGCCTGCGGTTTATGAACTGTACCTGGTTGATGTCACCGTCTCAAATGCAATCCTTAATACCCTAACAATAGATTCTGACAGTCATTTAGATGCGCTTGACGAGACATCCTGAGTATGTGATGTAGATACTGTTCACCATCAATAGTTAAGTCTCTTAAGGGTTGGGGAACACACTGACGCAGAGCTCCAACGGGGCCAATTTATACAATTTACGATCAACTACTCAAGCATAGGGCATTCAGATAGAAGCCGGGCAAAACTCCCACTATCAGGACCGAAGTAAATAGAATCAAGATGCAGAGTTCTAAGATTGGTAAAGATAAAACCTCTTAGAAATGAGAGACCAAGTCCACATCCAAGTTTCAGCTTAAGCAAGTTGCGGCTCTTGTCGAAGACTCTAGAAGGCAGTGAAGGTATTCGGGAAAGTAAGATCTGTTGCTCCACGTGTCAGAGCTATGCGTGTCCAATCCGTAACAAGATTTTTGTCAACCCCCCCCCCCCCTCTTGATGGTATATGAGAGATGTAAGCCAATTTATACATTTTAGCATATCATGAAGGAAAAGCCCATTACGGCTTAAAACAAAATTGAAAGCCCATTAAGGCTTAAAACAAAATTAAAAGCCCATGGCTTCGACTAGTCCAAGCGGTGCGTTTTTTTATCATAAGGGCCAAAACGTAGCGTTTTGTAGACACCAACCTAACCTTTGTTTAATCAAGAATGTTCAAGAAAAAAATGAAGCAGTTTCTTATTTTCTTCACTCTCCGTCTTCAGGATTAAATTCCAAAGTCGTGATCTCATCATCTTCGTTGAGTTTGTGGTTCGCTAGGGTTTTTAATTCGAAGAAGATGGATCGGATCAGCGGTCTACCAGATGAACTTATCATGCTAATCGTGAGTTTTCTTGCTGCAAAGGATGCTGCGTCTTTGATTACCTCAAGGAGGTTTAGGAATCTCTATACCATCATACCAGATCTTGAGTTCGATGACACAGCTCAGTTTCAGGGGAGGTTCACGGATCTTGTGAGTAGAGAAATGGCTGCTCGGCTGAAAACTACTACGCGCATAAGGAGATTCTCTTTGAAATCTAAAAGGGGTATTGATCCAGATCGTATCAACCCCTGGCTACGTGATGTGTTGAATCATCGTGGTGTCATGGATATTAAGATGGGCATATATGGTGATAATGGGTATACGTTGCCTTTGGAGATCTTCACTTGCAAGACACTCAAGAACCTGAAACTTGGGAGGGAAATTGAGATCAGTCTTGTCCCTGAGAATGCTTTGTTACCAAGCCTTGAGACTCTCGTTTTAGATGACTGCGTTAGGTTCTGTAATCCTGTTGATTGTGCGTTCAAGGCGTTTCTTTCGGCTTGCCCTGTGCTTAAGGAGCTAACCATTGATGGTATGTGCTGGGAAACTTGGGAATGGTCAGGGATCGTGTCTAGTCAAAGTCTTCAAAGACTTACAATTGGTCGTGAGCTTGTAGATTTTGAAGGGCCTAATCCACAGTACATTACTTTTGATACCCCAAGTCTTGCCTACTTAGAGTACGGTGATTTTGTCCCGGATGGGTATACAACTGTTAGTTTCGAGTCCCTTGTGGAAGCTAAGCTCAATCTTCTTGTGGTGGTAAATCGCCGATGGCATGGTCGGTTTGCAAATGATGGTGATGTCTTGTCTAGCGATGCAACAAACCTGATTCAAGGGATAAGAAATGTTCAGATCCTGGAATTATCATCTCCTTATACTTTTGAGGTAAGTGTGTTATTTTGTAGTTTGAGGTGTAATTACAGTTTGAGACAACAATAGAACATGAATATGTGAATCCAAGAGCGTGCATCTTAAGTTCCATAACATGTTGCAAACGTGTTTCCTTAGGCTTTGTTCCAAACATCTGAAGTTCCATAACATGTTGCAAATATGTGAATCAAGAGCGTGCATCTTAATTAGTTGATTTGATTTGATTTTCAGACGCTTTACTTCTTCCGTGAAGCAATTCCAGTATTAGAGAAGCTACATCATCTAACTATGATAAATGATGATATGGGTTTCTGTTGGAGGTTTCTTCCCTTTTTGCTAAACAAGGCTCCGAATTTGAAGACCCTTGGTATCGAGGTATGATAATAATGTATTTTGGACAAACCATTATTTCCAAAACATCCTTGTGTATATTCTCAACCTATTGCTGCAGGGTGGAGTGCACTGTCTTGAACCTGACGATGCTGAAGAAGAAGCTGACAATGTTGATGAAGAACCTGACTATGTGTGCGAGTGTTTGTCGGGATATTCTTGTCTATTGACATGTTCAGTAGAGGTCTTGGAGATAACTTTATGGTATGGCGGGACGACTGGTGAGTTGCAGCAAGCAAAACATTTCTTAGGAAAGTTGCCACGTCTGGAGCTGCTGAAAGTTCGTACTTGGAGAAGAATAAGCGATAGTGACAAGTTAAGAATCCACACGGATCTTCATATGTTTCCGAGAGCTTCATCCAACTGCAGGGTCCAGCTCAGTTTTGTTTGAAAAACAAACGTTGGTCCTCCCTAGTTGCTTAAGTCTGTTGGAACATGAATCGGTTTTTGTGCACATTCTTGGTCACTTTTATCTCCCTGTGATCTTTTATTAACTGGATTCTCCTAGTTATATTCAGTCTGATTCTATCTAGTTTCTAGGCATGATATATGATGTGTAACTCAGTGTGCTTCGATGGGCTCTTAGTTTATGTCTCAGATGATCAAATTGATTTTTTTTTTTAATATAAATTCTCCTAATTTTAAAAATTCACTTGGTCAATTGACCCACATACTCCTACACACTACACTACCCTGCCCCTGAATGGATAGGAATGAGATCATGGAAAGAAAAAAACGAGACCAATTGAGCATCCCAAAATTCATTGTTCATATAAATTGAAAATTAGTAAGATTCATAAAATTTTGTAAGTAAACTTCCTAAAAATAACACGTACTGTATATTCTAAACTCTTAAATACGTTTTCTTCATAATTGTTAAGGAAAATTTTCTTTTATATTTTTTGTTAAAATTACAAAAGTAGAGTATCAATATTAAAATATTAGGTAAGAAACTAAAAATTAGGAAGTGGGGGTTTTATCACAAAAACAAGAATACCACTTGAACGACAGCGTTTTTAGGAGCCCTCACTCATCTAGAATGAGAGAGTGTTCCCGTCCCGCCACAAAAACTATTTCAGAAAACCCTAATTTCTTCTGTGACCTACTACCAAGTAATAACATATGTGTCAGTAGCAACGTTTGTGTAATTTTGATGGACTCTGCGCTAAAACCCAAGTAAAAGGTTCCTCATTTCTTCTTTTTACTCTTTTAATTCTGTCGAATTTTAATTGTTTCTTCTGGCAATTTGTTTCTGTGTGTGTGTGTTTGAAACTGGTTTTGCAATGTGAGATTTATCATTTATGAAAGAGCGTATTTGGAACCAAGTAAAGTTTCCTGTACTTTCTCTAGTGTCGAGTTTGAACTTTTTTTTTCTAGCAATTTTGATTTTCTGAAAGACAAGAGACTTTGAAACTGGTTTTGCAATTTGAGATTTGAGGAAGGCGTATTTGGAATGAAGCTTCTTGATTTCGATGATTTTTTTATATTTTTGTAGGTGTTGTAACTCTTTGTTGAGATAGATAGATACATAGATCTGTCACTATGAAATCGAAAGAGACGGACTTTGGTCCCAGTAGAGATATAATAAGTGGTCTACCAGAAGCTCTGCTTTGCCACATTTTGTCATTCCTTCCCATTGAAGACTCTGCTTTGACTTCAGTTCTCTCCAAAAAGTGGCGCTATCTCTTTGCTTTCAGACCAAATCTTGATTTCAATGGCACTGTATATCTAAAACATCCTGAAGTACTGGTTGACTACAACGACATTGATCGGAGTTTTATAGATTTCGTGAATAGAGTTTTGGAGTTGCAAGGGGATTCTACTGTCAACAAGTTCTCTCTTATGTGTGGACGTGGCGTTGTTCGTTCCGAATTTGTCATAGAATGGATATTAAACGTGCTGCGACGTGGTGTTACGGATCTTGATTTACGCGTTACTCTGGATGAGGGTCGTCTGCCTTCAAAGATCTTCGAGAGCAAGTCACTGGTTAGGCTGAGGATAGAATCTGGAAATGTTTATGGTATTGATTTTGAACATGTTTCTCTTCCGAAGCTTAAGACTCTCTACCTTAATAAAGTTATGATAGGAGACACTGGAGATTGTTTTCACAAGCTTACATCTGGTTGCCATGTCCTCGAGGAATTACTTCTCATTAGAGTTTACTCCGATTTGTGGAACCGCTCTCTGTCTTCCAATTCACTCAAGAGACTAACGCTACATCATTGTGGTGAAGAATATGACCATAATCCAGATACTGTTTCGTTTGATACACCAAATCTTGTTTATTTTGACTACTCTGATCATATTGCACGCAAGTATCCAAAAGTGGACTTTGGTTCCCTTGTTGAAGCTACTATCGATCTTGCAATGACATCTCATCAGTATGCACATGCAAACTATGGAAATTTGGTCGGCAATGCATCAGATTTTCTTAAGGGAATCTGCAATGTTCAGATCCTTTACTTATCTGCCAGCACTCTCGAGGTATGTTAGCTTAGCATCGATAAATTAAATGTTTATTTTGGGTTAATGATTGGATATAGATGAAGAATGATGATATCTCTCTATATATATATATGGCTGCTGTTTCAGGTTCTTACTTTCTGCTGTAAACCAGTGCCGGTATTCAACAACTTGATTCATTTAACTGTGGAGACCCATAGAGTAGGATGGGAATCTGGAATCGGATGGGAATCACTGCCAACTCTACTCAAGAACTGCCCAATTCTAGAAACTCTTGTATTCGACGTACCAAACACATATCCTTTTAACTGCATCTGCTATAACTCACTTTTCAAACAAACTAGATTTTTTTTTTATGTTGTTTACTCTGTGTTTCAGGGACTCCTCCACAAATATACAATCAAATGCGGGGATGTTGACGGGTGCCTATGCAAATTTTCAGGGGAGGTTCCTACTTGCTTATCTTCAAGTCCAGTGAAGGCTTTAAAGGTACTGAGATTTGGTGAAACTGGTATAGAGAATCAGATAGAGCTGATCAAGCACTTCCTAGAGACAATGCCACGTCTTGAAAAACTGACAGTACACTACGATACATCCATAGATGATGATCTGATGAAAGTGTCAAGCCAACTTAACAACTTTGCAAGAGAAGCTTCACCAAACTGCGAGATCCATGTAATCTCTGATCGCCTCCTCAACTAAAACAAGATCCTCTTCTTTCTGCCTTTTGTTCTTTAGTTATTGTGACTTGTGTACGTGTCGGTTTATTTGTCATTTTGATTGGGAATACTCGGTTCTTAGCTCCAGTTTCGGTTCTTAGCTTGAGTAGCTAATTTGTCATACAATACGTAAAGAAAATATGTCTTATTAATTTTCTGAAACAGAGCATTCTTCTTTTAATCCATAATTAAAGAACGCATCGCACACACACACAAAAAGAACACGCGGAGCACGTGGACACCGATAAACAGACGTGGAAACCCCAAAACCTCCGATTTCGTCACCGCCACGTCACAGTTAAGAATTTGTGTTGTAAAACAAACTGACCAAGGATTGCAAAAAAAAAACCCTAATCTACTCTTCCGCCTCACCTCTCGCTATCAATCTTCAGAGTTGTTGATTTTGATATCGTTGCCAAGTGAGGTTCACGATTTCTTCTAATGATGATTTTGTGATTCCTTAATTAGTTTCGAATTAATTTTATTGTTTATCTAGCAAATTTTGCTTTTATGCGGGTTGTCTCTGTTCCATTCGTAACTTTATTTGTTCGTCAAGCATGTGTGAAAGAAACCCTTTTACGTACTTACTCGAGATCTATCTATCGTATTATATATATATATATATTTTTTTAATCAGGTTTGTCACTATTGAATTCAACAAAGATGGATATAGATACAATCAGTGATCTACCAGAAGCTCTGATTTGCCACATATTGTCGTTTCTTAACATAAAGGAAGCTGCTTTGACCTCACTTCTCTCCCAAAAGTGGCGCTATCTCTTTGCTTACAGACCAAATCTTGATTTCGAGGATTCCGTACCTTTCCATCCGATAATGGTTTACCGAGAGAGGAATGAGGTTCAAAGGGAATTTATGGATTTCGTGGATAGAGTATTGGGTTTGCAGGGGAACTCTACAATAGATAGGTTCTCTCTCAAGTGTAATGGTCATTATCCTCCAGTTCGCGTGTCTAGTTGGATATCAAATGTGATAGAACGTGGGGTATCGGATCTTGATTTACACGTTACTGTGGTTTCGAAACATTCCATGCCTTCAAGTGTCTTTGCGAGCAAGTCACTTGTTAGGCTGAGAATAGAAATTGTATGTGCTTTCGTCATTGATTCGGCACATGTTTTTCTTCCCAAGCTTAAGACTCTCCATCTCAAGTCTGTTGGAGATGTTGACAGTTTCCTCGTCAAGCTTATCTCTGGCTGTCATGTCCTTGAGGAGTTAGTTATGATTGATCTACATTGGCGTGGTTACTGGAACCGCTCTGTGTCTTCCAAAACTCTCAAGAGGCTAACGGTACACAGTGTAGCAGGCGTAGCAGGGGATGCAGGTCCTTATCGTATATCATTTGATACGCCGAATCTTGTCTACTTTGAATACGATGAATATGTTGCGGAAAAGTATGAAACAATGAATTTCGACTCACTTGTTGAAGCTAGAATCGGTCTTGTAATGACAAGTCGTCAGATTGCACATGCAAGCTATGAAGATTTGGTCGTTAATGCAACAAATCTATTTATGGGGATAAGCAATGTTCAGATCCTTCACTTGAGTTCCGACACTCTAGAGGTTTGTGTCTTAATCCCATTTTTCAGGTTTTCTTTTTTTTAATCATATCTTTCGGTTACCTAGAAATTTAAGGAAGACAAACAACCAACCAACCTAGTAATCTGAATACCCTTTGTTTTAGGTTTGTATTGATTTGGTTTTTGTTTCATCTGGTACTTACTTTCTGTTGTGAACCAATACCGGTTTTTAAAAACCTGATTCAGCTAACTGTTACGACTCACGAAGACTTGGGATGGGAATCATTGCCGGCTCTACTCAAGAACTGTCCGAAACTAGAAACCCTCGTCTTTGAAGTACCAAACACATATCCTTTTTACTGCATCTGCTAACAGAATTTTTCAAACAAAACTAAGATTATAAAAGTATTTTTTCATGACTATAATTTAGGGACTCTATCACAAAAGCACAATTAAATGTGAGGACGCTGACGGGTGCCTATGCAAATCTTCAGAGGTGGACATTCGTAGTTGCCTATCATCAAGTCCGGTGAAGGTTTTGAAGGTACTCGATTTTGGCTATCTTCCTTGTTACAGTGAAGAAAATGAAACGAGGAAGGTGCAGGTCAAGTATTTCCTGGAGACAATGCCGAATCTTGAACAAATGATACTGTTCCACCATTCTCTAATTGATGAAGATTTGAAAAGCCAAGGTTAGTTCCTAGAGGAGCTTCATCCAAGTGCAGAATCCAATTAATTAATAATGGATAACGACATCTCACCAACTTATCTTTACTCTTTGTTCTAGCTTTTAGCACAAAAGCATCTATGTTCCGTTAATGGTCCCTCATAACTCTTTCAGCTTCTTGACATGCGTTTTTCCCTCTCTTTTTTTTCGTGTGTTGTATACTTCGTGTTTTCGGGTTTTCAAGTTGTTTAATTAACATAGCTTTTGTTCTAGTTCGTAGTCCAAAATTATTTAGCGTCTCTGTTATGTAATATGTTCAGCTTCTCAGTATATGCATTTTCACTTTTCTTTATGTGTTGTATACACTTCATGTTCTTTCTCAACGCAAATAATTTATTAAGATGTGATTTTTTATCCATTTATTAGGTATTCAACAATCACTAACGTCAACCCGTAGTCTTGATTTTTTCGTTGCTGTTGTTGTTGTTGTTGTTGTTGTTATATTTGGCTTCTATAAAACCTATACAGTATTAGGAAAAGAGGTTTATATAAAGGACTACTAGAAGGAAGATATATACAACGAGAGCTACGTGAAGGAAGATACGACGAGAGATGTATATAGCTGAGTATCTTTGTTTCCACAGCTTGGACTTAACTTGGAGCCAGCAGTTGAGGTTCTCTAATGGCACAACGAGATTAAACTTTTGGGAAGCATCACGAAGACAAGAATAGAATAGAGAAAGAGTGTCAAACACTATCTATGCTCTTTGTATTGGTGAAGGTGAAATGATTTGTTTTTAAAATAATCAATTCACAGATTTGCCAATATTATGGTTGCTCATGTGTTTGATTTGATTCAAGTTTATCTTATCTCCTTCAACCAATGATCCTTCAACCAATATTATGGTTGCTCACGTGTTTGATTTGATTTGCCAATATTATGGTTGCTCATGTGTTTGATTTGATTCAAGTCCCAATTCTTACATGACAAGTGATCCTGGTGTTGTGACTTGTAAGGAACTACTTACTTCTTTTAGTATAGAGAAGAAGCTCAATCGTCAAGTCAGGCAAGTCAGACTCATTACTCACAATCACTCAAACATTCGTTTCAGTTCCCCATCCATATATATGTGAGACTGAGATTTCTTTTTTTTTCCTGCTTTTTGGTTTTCTTTTTCCTGCTTGTGCTTCTCTAGATGATGGATATATTATTAGGGATGATGCTGAACTCGTGGACCCAAATGATGGTAGAATCCTCTTCAATGTAAGTCATCTCAAAATCCTCTGATTTTCCTTATTTTCTTCTGTTTCAAGTTTATCTATCTCCCTCAACCAATGATCCTTTTGTTTTTTTTTTTTGTTGAATAACAAGGTACTACTGGGGAATTTGGCGACAAGGCACCAGAATTCTAAGCAAAACCCTTTTTAACAAAAATTCCCTTCCACAGGTAATAAACAATTGAGGTAATAAATAACTTCTTGGATGTTTGTTAGGATTAGATTCATCTCTTCACTTATATTTTTTTAGATTCATCTTGTAGTCAATGTAATTGTTAGTTTATAAAAAAAAACTCATCACTGGGGACAAGACGCAAAGGCTCCGTTACTGTTTTCGAACAAGTGAGGCAAGTTGTTCCATTACTAAAGAAAATCACTCATTGAGTTCGGTTCAGTTCCACATCCTTAAGTGAGACTGATATTTTTGGTTTTGTTGTTGCTTCTTGTGTAGACTTATATGGAGGTTCACTTTCTTCCCATTAATGTTAGGATGATGCTGAATTATGGTCCCAGTCGATGGAAAATAATCATCTTCTTATTGCTCTGTAAGTCATCTCAACATCCTCTCTGCTTTTCTTTATTTATTTATTTTTGTTTTGTTTCAAGTTTATCTATCTCCCTCAACCAGTAATCTTTTTGTTTTGTTTTTGTGTTTATTGAACAACAAGGCACCAGAATTGTCTCAAGCCAATGGAAGTAACCAGAAAAATGTATAAAGGTGATGGAAGTAATCAGAAAAATGTATAAAGGTAGTTGACACTCACGTGCCTCTTGTTATAGTTTTTCTTATGTGTTGATTCTTTTCACTGCAGGGAAACGACTGTTGAAAACGTAGCTAGCACTACCAATCTGACTCAGCAAAATCAAAGCCATCACAAGGTAGCTCACATCCTTAATTCACAACCGTTCTAATACCCAAATCTGGTTTCAAATTCCTCTTGTAATAGTTTTTTTTTGGCGCGTTCATTGCCTCACTGCAGGGAAACAAGTGTTAAAAACATAGCTAGCTCTACGAAACTGATTCAGGAAAATAAAGCCCTGACAAGGCAAAAGCTAGATGATGCAGAATCAAGATAGGTGAGCCAAATTGTTACAAAATCAGCATGATTCACTCGTAATCTCACTGCATAACTGAAACACACAAGTCTTAAAGCTCGACATGTGTAACAGCAATGAACAACAAGGCAATGCATCTAGTTTCACTGAGGTATAATTGTACTTCAAAAATTGAATACTAAACGAAACCAATGCCTTCTGTCATTGATGCAGGTTTTGGCGGCTCCAGCTTTCATCTGCATTATGTGATGGAAAAAATCATCTTCTGCTCTGTAAGTAATCTCCAAATCCGTTGCGTTTTCTTTATTTCGTTCTGTTTCAAGTTTATTTATCCCGCAACCAATGATCCTAGAATTGTAGACATCAACGAAGGTAATCTCAATCCAAAACCAACAACTCTGCTCCACGGTCATGTATGCCCTTCAGTCACTAAGTGCACTCGCGGAGGAGAATAGAAAAGTCGTTGTGCTTCACGGTTGCTTGTATAACTTTCTGTTAGTCTCTCTCAACTCTTGTCATCTCTTTTTCAGGTTTATGTCCGAGAGTAAATTGCACCTTACGTTTCAACGGCTGAATTTATGAAGAAGTTCCAAACAAACACCAGAGACTCTTTAACAAAAAAAACAGAACCATACAAGACCAGACAAAAAGATTAATTAAACAAAGGAAAGCTACAAAAAAAATGTTTGAAGAAAAAGAAAAGATCACAAGAGAAAGTACAGACAAAACCGAACAACACTACACATCAGATGATAAGAAGAACAAAAAGACAAGAGAAAGTACAGACAAAATAAGAACATCATTGACACGCTTGACACGTAGTCATGATGAGAACACGTGGAAGCCCCAAAAGACTCTTTGCCTTTACACGCGGACATGAGAAGAACACTTTTGAGTTGACACCCAAAGAGTGTTCGCCTTAACTCTCTAACCGACGTGACCCTCACAAATCTCAATTCAATTATACGAAAATCGGAATTCACCAAATATCTCGGCCACGATTTTAGAAAAATAAAAATAAGAACATCCTGATCATTCCCTCTCTCAATCAATCTCCCATTTATGCTCTTTTAAGTCAGATGGTCACTGATCCTAATTACCAAGTGAGTTCTCTGATTTTGTGGTTTCTTTTAGAGTCCAAAATTAATGACAATATGTCTTCTTTTCGAGGACGAAGATCGTACAAATGGCTTTACAATTGTTTTTGTGTTCTTTTGAGTCAAGATCATGTCTTTTTTTTTTTAAGGTTTGAGATCTCATTATGCCACTATGAATTCTAAAAAGATGGAAACATGGAGCAGGCGCAAAGATATAATCAGCGATCTACCAGAAGCTCTTCTTTGCCATATAGTGTCGTTTCTTTCCACAAAAGAAGCTGCGTTAACATCTCTTCTCTCTAAGAAATGGCGTTATCTCTTTGCTGCCAAACCAAATCTTGATTTCGATGATTCCGAATGCTCGCGTCCTGAACTGGTCAACCAACTAGAGACCAATGAGGTTCATATAACTTTTATGAGATTCGTAACGAGAGTTCTGGCTTCACAGGGGGATTCTACTATCAGAAGTTTCTCTCTTAAGTGTGGACATGGTATCTATCCAGTTTTTGTCTCTCGTTGGATATCAAATGTGATGCTACGTGGGATATCGGATCTTGATTTACGCGTTACTGTTGACTGGAAGGATTTGATGATGCCTGCACGTGTCTTTACGAGCAAGTCACTAGTTAGACTGAGAATTGAAACTGGAAATGGTACTATGATTGGTGGTATGCATATGGAACATGTTTTCCTTCCAAAGCTTAAGGCTCTCTATCTTGATACCATTACCTTTGGAGACGGTGATAATTACCTCGTCAAGCTTATCTCTGCCTGTCCTGTCCTTGAGGAGTTAGTTATGATCAATCTATGTTGGGATGGTTATTGGCACCGGTCTGTGTCTTCCAAAACCCTCAAGAGACTAACGCTACGTTGTCAAGACTATGACCAGAATCCAGATAGTGTTACATTTGATACACCGAATCTTGTCTACTTTGAATACTCTGATCATGTTGCGCAAAAGTATGATATTGTGAAATTCGATTCACTTGTTGAAGCTAGTATCGGTCTTCGAATGACACGTGATCAGCATACACTTGCGAGCTACGGAGATTTGGTCGGTAACGCAACTGATCCTCTTACGAGGATAAGTAATGTTCAGATCCTTTACTTATATGCCAGCACTCTTGAGGTTTGTATCTTAGTACCTTCCCTTGTTTCAGTAAGTGCTACATGGGCTTGCAGCAAATGAAGTTGATCTGTTTTTTTTTTGTTTCAGGCTCTTACTTTCTGTTGTAAACCAATACCGGTATTCAAAAAACTGATTCATTTAACTGTCAAGACTCACCGGCAAGTAGGATGGGAATCATTGCCGGCTCTACTCAAGAAGTGTCCAAGTCTAGAAACCCTCGTTTTTGAAGTACCAACTCATATCCTTGGCCTAGAGCATAAAATATTCAAACAAAATTATAGGCTTTGAAGTTATTTCCTCTGTTATATAGGGACTCCATCACAAGAAAACAGTCAAGTGTGAGGATGGTGACGGGTGCCTATGCAAATCGTCGTCGGAGGACATTCGTAGTTGCCTATCATCAAGTCCGGTGAAGGTTTTAAAGATACTTAAGTTTGGCGAAATTTCTTTTTACTGCGATGACACGGAGAAGCAGAAGCAGATGGAGCAAGTCAAGCATTTCCTGGAGACAATGCCGAGTCTTGAACAAATGATTGTCTGCTACAATACACGAATTGATGAAGATTTGAAAGGCCAACTTGAGAGACTAGTTCCTAGAGGAGCTTCATCAAAGTGTAGTATCCAACTAATATGTGATCACGTACTCGCACCAGTTTATCCTTATTCCGGTGTCATCGACTATATCGAATAATTGGGACTTGCAGAGCTATGGTTCTAGTTTTTAGCACAGAAGTATATAGTTTGGTCTATGTTCTGTTATTGGTCCCTTCTTACTTTTTCACTTTTTTGTATGTGTTTGTTGTATACTTGATGTTTTCTCAAGGGTTTGAAGTTTTATATATATAACATAGCTTTTAGTTCTAGTTCGCAGTACAAAATATTCCTACTTGCCCATCACTAATCAAGTCCGGTGAAGGTTCTAAAGATATTGGAGTAGAAGAAGCATCAAGTAGCACCACTATGCATATTTTACCCGTTTCAATTCTGAGTGATTTCCTTTTTATTGTTGCTCGTTGAACGTTCCTTTTACCCGTATAACTCATCACCGATGAGCAAAAAAAAGTTTCAGTTGTTAGGATTGGTTTTCCGGCGATGATCACTTTCACTGGAATTGGGCTCTCGTGGCGGCGGAGGTTGGTGGAACAACACAGACTCTTGAGAGAGCGAGAGTCTGTGTTTAGTCCTTAAAAAAGGATGTATTTGGTTTCTCCTTAAAAAAGAATGTATTTGGGTTCTCCATATTAGAAGGTCTTTGTTTAGTCCTAAAGAAAATAAAATTAGAACACAGACTCTTGAGAGAGCGAGAGAGATAGAGAGTGTGAGAGATTCTAGTGGCGACGACGAGAGAG
The DNA here is from genome assembly GCF_000633955.1 of Camelina sativa. Taxonomy (NCBI): domain Eukaryota; kingdom Viridiplantae; phylum Streptophyta; class Magnoliopsida; order Brassicales; family Brassicaceae; genus Camelina; species Camelina sativa. Next base: position 2,581,046 of record NC_025691.1, read on the forward strand.
AAAGCGACGAGAGATGGAGAGTGTTCGATTCTACTGGCGGCGAGATCACGGTCGATTCTAATGGCGACGAGAGATACATGTGAACTAAGTCAGCGGAGGTAACTTTCCGTGTTCTTCAAAACCCTAATGATCGATATTTGTATCGGGGATTGCACAACTTAAACAAATAAAGATTTTGTGTGAAAGAGAACCAAGTTCTTTTATTAATCGGGGAAAACGTGAGATCGTCACTTAAAACAAGTCGGGATAGAGCTTGCTAGTTCGTTTGACGAACTGAAAATAGGAATGAATTATACGAAAGACAATAACAGTTTTTGATGCAAAGTATTGCTTTGTAGGTATTGTTCGCGGGTCAGGATGATCTTTCCAATAAATGTCTTGAACTATTTATAGCTGAGTGTAGAGTTAGGGCACTCTAGGGTTTCTGCGCGAAATCCCGAAATTGTCCTCTGCGGAGTGTTAATGGACTTTCTATCAATTTTGTCGGGCCGAAATCACAATTAACAAGTCTTGTTGGGCCGAGTGGCATATTGGGCGCAGCCCATATCCAACAATCGATTTGATTATTCGTGTGAATGTTTCGCTTTTGAAATTAAGAGTTTGCGCTTCGTATATAGGATCTTATTAGTTAAGGAATGGGTTTATTTGTTTCTTTTAGGTGAAACGAAACAGGTCTTTGTGTTCGTGTTCCAGCCAGGAAGGACTGATACAAAAAGGGTCGCCGGCTGTGTTCAAACTGATCGATGTAAAGGTAATCTAGGTCTTTGTCTTGTCTGCTTCCTCGAATTTTTTCTCACTTAGGCTGGTTGTTTTAACGAAGCTGCTTCTATGCAGATCGGAGATATGCTATTGTTTGAAGAATGAAGAAGATTCAAGATTCAGAACCAAACAATAACAAAACCTTCGCCTATACGGTAACAACGTCAATCTTGAGTTCTTTTCATTGTTTTATTTGTTGCTTCTCTTGATGATGAAGATACATATATAATATGGTTCACTCTCTTTCTTCGCATGTATAATTTTTGGGACGACCGGCCCAACAGCAAGTCACCTACAATGAGAAAATCCTCTGTAAGTAAACACTTTAAGATCCTTATCATCATGATATTATTACCATCTGTTTCAAGTTCTATGATCCCTCAACCAATAATAATATCTCTTATCTTTTTTATTCTCTACGCTCAGAATCCAAGATGAATAATGTCTGGTGGAAGTATTGTTTTCGTGCCTTTCTTTTTCACAAGAAACTCCACAACGACATAGAAAGGTAAATATTCTTGGGGCTTACTGTGTGTTTCTTCAACTCTCATCTGAATGTTTTGCTTTCTTAAACATGACGTTTGTTTTATATATAGGATCTTAATTAATGGGTTTGTTTATTTTGGAGATTCTGTGAAACAGCCTTCCACATAAAACAACTCGTCACCGGAGGAGAGAAGAAGCTCATTGATGTTTTCCAACAAGTCAGGCAAGTCGTCCCATTACTCAACCAAATCACTCAATACGTTCGCTTCAGTAGTTCCCCATCCATAAGTGAGTCTAAGATTTTTTTTGGTTTTCTTGTTTGCTGCTTCTCTAGATGATGGGGGACATATGGAGGTTCACTCTTTCTTCCTGTTAATAACATTAGGGATGATGCTGAATTATGGACCCAAACGATGGAAAACAAATCCTCTTCTTATTGCTCTGTAAGTTATCTCAAATTCCTCTCTGCTTTTCTTTATTTTATTTTCTTCTGTTTCAAGTTTATCTATCTCCCTCAACCAGTAATCGTTTTGTTTTTGTGTTTGTTGAACAACAAGGTGCTACTGAAGTGGAACTCGACAATGCACCATAATTGCCTCAAGCCAAAGGCAGTAATCATAAAAATGTATAAAGGTATTTGCCATTATTTATTACTTTCCTGATACCCAATTTGCATAAAGGTAGTTGACATTCTTAATAACCATTCTGATAACCAAATGTGGTCTCACGTTCCTCTTGTTATAGTTTATTTTAATGTGTTGATTCCTTTCACTGCAGGTAAACGAGTGTTTAATACTTAGCTAGCACTACCAATCTGAGTCATCAAAATCAAAGCCATCACAAGGGAAAAGCTAGATGACAGGTGCGTCATTTATTGTTTCAAAATCAGCAAGCCCTTCACTCCACAACTCCAGCTTTTGCCTGCACCACAAAGAAGTACACCACGTCTGCCATAATTCAAGGTAAATACCTTCCATCAGAGATTATAGTCTTAATTAATAACGATTCTGATACCCGAATCTGGTTTCACGTTCCTTTTGTAATAGTTTTCCCCCCATTTATTGCCTCACTGCAGGAAATCATAGCTAGCTCTACCAAACTGATTCAGGAAAATAGAGCTCTCAAAAGGCAAAAGCTAGATGATGCAAAATCAGACAGGTGAGCCCAATTGTTACAAAAACAGCATTTTTCACTTGTAATCTCACTCTGCATAACAGAAACTCTTTCCTCCTCATCTGTAATTTATGTAGTTTCTCTCAACGACAACAACAAAACAAGTCAACAACAACAACGGATAAAACCTCTGTAAGTAAATTAAAGATCCTTATCATGATTTTATTTTCTTCTGTTTCAAGTTTATCCCTCAACCAAGCATTGTTGATGAGTAATATCTGGTGGAAGTACTGGCTTCGTGTCTTTGCAGGTGATGATCAGAAGAGGACGTTGTTTTCATGGCATTTCTTCAACTCTTATATGATTTGACGAGAAACTCCTTAACGTGAAAAAGGTAATTATTCTTGGTGTTTCTTCAACTCATCCGAATGTTTTGTTTCTTAAATGGGATCTTGATTGATGGGTTTGTTTCTTTTTGGAGATTCTGTGAAACAGCTCTCAACAACAACAACTCATCAGCAGGGAGAAGAAGCTCAATCGTCGGCCCCAAGACTCTGTGCTACTCGAACAAGTCAGGAATGTTGTTCCATTACTCACAATCACTCAATACGTTTGTTTCAGTTCCCTATCCATTAGTTAGACTGAGATTTTTGGTTTTGTTGGTTGCTGCTTCTATAGATGATGGTTTTCTTCCCATTATGATTATCATTAAGGAAGATGCTGAATTATGGAACCCAAACGTTGGAAAACAAATCCTCTTCTTATTGCTCTGTAATTCATCTCAAATTCCTCTCTGCTTTTCTTTATTTTTTCCTTTTTCAAGTTTATCTATCCCTCAACCAATAATCCTTTTCTTTTTGTTGAACAAAAATTTGCTACTGAAGTGGAACTCGACAAGGCTCCAAAGGCAGTAATCAGAAAAATGCATAAAGGTAGTTGACATTCTTTATAACTATTATGATACCCAAATGTGGTCTGACGTTCCTCTTGTTATAGTTTATTTTAATGTGTTGATTCCTTTCACTGCAGGGAATTTTTTTTTTTTAATGGTTATGGTCTGTGAATTAATTCATGTCAAGGTTATTCTGCTTCTATTTTTGGTTAGCTAACTAAATGTTATAGACGTTGCACTATGAGTCCTCTATCAAAAATTCAAAGAAAGTGATTAAATTTTGTATTTGAACTGCAGGGGAAAAACGGCTCAAGGTATCGATTTTGATGTCTTATGGAAGACTGGTTGTAATGTCCGGAGTAAGTGCAACTTCCAGGAAGAAGAAGAAGAAGAAAACCCCGCTCAAGGTTTTGTTTCAATATATCCATCACTATTTGTTTGAAAGGTCCAATTGCTTATAATCATTCTTATTGTTTGCAGGATAAAAGAACCGTTTTAGAACCATGTCTTATTCACAAAGGACGCCTCAGGAAAATAACAAGTTCCGAGGATGCAGAGGACAACAACAAGACTGCTTGTGATGATATGCTTCACGGTTGCTTTGTTATAACAATTTTAAGACACGAACGGACTCTATAACTTGTGGGACAGGAAAATAAATTACAAGTACAATACATTAAAATTTGATGATCTAATTAAAACAAAAAGCCAAATTAAGAAGAAAAATTGCGAGATGAGATCCAAGTAACTAATCTCTGAAAACCTCAGCTAAACCAATATATCTCCTCGGCTTGTACGATGTCGTTTCAGGGCTGAGACTTCTGTCTTGTTTCTTGCTTGAACCATCGTCCCCAAACAACATTGCAAACCTAACAAACTTTAGGGTTTTGGCCAAAGATTGCAAAATTCCAGTCTTTCCACGCTCCTCTCGCAATCAACCTCTGAGAAGTTGTCAGATTTGATGGGGTCTGTGCTCTGATACCCAATAGTGAGTCTCGTCGACACTGACACCCTCTTTTGCTGTTGACACTGCCCGTATTTTTTTAGTAAGCTTCTGAAGTTTATATCTTTCGCTCGAAATCATCATGTCATTTGCCTGATTAGAAATCCAGTGTTTTTGTTTTTGTATTATTACTGCAAGCATCTGACTTTTTTCCGGGTTTGTAACTGTTTGAGATCTGTCACTTTGTAGGGCACCCGACAAAGATATGGATATATGTTGCAAAGATATAATCAGCAATCTACCCGAAGCTCTGATTTGCCACATATTGTCGTTTCTCACCACAAAGGAAGCAGCTTTGACTTCACTTCTCACCCAAAAGTGGCGCTATCTCTTTGCTTGCAGACCAATTCTTGATTTCGATGACTCGGTATTACATGAAGTGCCTATCCTAGAATTGGATGCGAAACACAGCATGTTTATGGATTTCGTGGATAGAGTGCTGAGTTTGCAGGGTAATTCTACTATTAAAAGCTTCTCTCTTCAGTGTCAAGATGGTGTTTATCCAGATTGTGTCACTCGTTGGATAACTAGTGTCATGGAACGTGGAGTATCAGATCTTGATTTACGCGTTACTTTGAATTGGCATGATGATTCGATGCCTGCAAGTGTTTTTGTCAGCAACTCACTGGTTAGGTTGAGAGTGGAAGCTGGAAATGGTGTTATCATTCATGTGGGAGATGTTTTTCTTCCAAAGCTTAAGACTCTCTATCTTGATTTAGTTTTGTTAACATATTGTGGTNGGAGGCAGATTTTGACGGGGAGAAGGATTCGGAATATAGTTACATAAGTTTCGGTAGGATGAATTTCATTTTATGTTTGACGCATCGCNCCAAATTCCTGATTAAATCTTCTTTCTTCTTCCTTTTATCCCTTATTTTATTATTGGAAGAAGAAGAAGAGGTAATTCGAGTGAGATTGTCATGGCGCAAAAGCAGATACTTTGGTACAGAATGGTTTCCAGATTCTGGTGCCTCCTCTCACATTACCAATTCTGCTCATCACCTCCAACAGTCACAACCTTATGTGGGATCCGACAGTGTGATGGTTGGGCCCCTGCTGAGTAGGGTCGGTATAGGTAACCATCGATATAGATCAGCGTAGTAAGCGGTTCCAAAAACTTTCTAGCAGCTTTTTTTCTCCTCTCCTTTCAGTCGCTCGTTGAGACCTCATCAACTAGTTAATGCTCGTCGAGACGCCAAGCTCTCGGTGGATTCGAACCACCAAACAAGCCACTTCCCCTTTTTTCGTGGTGTTGTTGACGTTGTTGAAAGCTACAGTTTTTGGTGGGCCAAGAGTCATAGTTAGTTGCTGTTTCCTAGGGAGACTCTCTCCTTATGGGCAAGGGAGGCAGATTTTGACGGGGAGAAGGATTCGGAATATAGTTACATAAGTTTCGGTAGGATGAATTTCATTTTATGTTTGACGCATCGCGATCTCGTTCCCACTGAAACCCCCTACTTCAAGGGGAATCGAAGAAGTGAAAGAGATAGTGAAACTGGGGCAAAAAGAACTTAAGGCTCAAAAGATTCAATTCTTGCTGCTGGTAGCCGGTCTGCCGGTCGATAAGCAGCAGCTACAGGACGAGAGCTAAGCTAGCCAGCCGCCAACCAAGCAAATGCGCTATCCCTATCCCTTCCCGATGCGATGTCGCTTACTTTGATTTGAATTAATGAGGAACGAAGGCGCATGCACATTGTCTATCTCGTAATCATTTGATTCCGTCTGACTCCTCCTACTCCTCCTTTCCGAAAAGATCATCCTTGGTCCTTTTTCTTTTTGATGCTGCGATTACATAAAAACATAAACTTTGAGGCTCAATAGCTAAATACATGGCAATTAAATCATGAGCCGAGATCATAAAGATAATGCCCTTGGAAAGCTTATCTCATCTTGTCCTGTGCTTGAGGAACTAGTCATGATCAATCTATCCTGGCAAGGTTATTGGAGGCGTCCTTTTTCTTCCAAAACCCTCAAGAGATTAACTTTCCACTGTCAAGTGATTGATAATAATCCGTTTACTGTTACATTTGATACGCCGAATCTTGTCTACTTGGAATACTCTGATCATATTGCTGACGAGTATAAAAAGTTGAATTTTGATTCACTTGTTGAAGCAAGTATCGGTCTTCAAATGACAAGTGTTCAGTATGCACATGCAACCAACGGGTATATGGTAGCTGATGCAACGGATCTTATTATGGGGATAAGCAATGTTAGGATCCTTCACTTATTTGGCAACACTCTTTAAGGTTTGTATCGTAATGGGATCCTCTTAAAAGTCAGTTTGTTGTCTTCTTACTAGCAACCTGTAATTTAAATACCCTTGTTTCAGTTAGTGTTTCATGGCTTGCAAATGAAGTTGATTTGGTTTTTGTTTCAGGTTCTTACTCTCTGCTGTGAACATATACCGATATTCAAGAACCTGAATCATTTAACTATTATGACTCACTGGGAAGTGGGATGGGAATCATTGCCGGCTCTACTCAAGAATTGTCCAAATCTTGAGACTCTCGTCTTTGAAGTACCATTACATATCCTCCTTTTACTGCATTTGTTAACATACACCTTCAAACAAATTTAAAACTTTGTAGCTGTTTCCTCTATGATTCAGGGACTCCATCACAAAAATACAATTAGATGTGAGGACTTTGACGGGTGCCTATGCAAATCTTCGGAGGACAGACCCACTTGCTTATCATCAAGCCCGGTAAAGATTCTGAAGATATTGAATTTTGGTGAGATTTGTGATTACTATGGTGATGACATGGAGAAGCAGATGGAGCAAGTAGAGTATTTCCTGGAGAAAATGCCGAATCTTGAACAAATGATATTGTACTACAATGCACCGATCAATGAAGATGTGGAAAGCCAACTTCAGAGGCTAGTAGCTTCAGCCAAGGCCAGTGTCCAAGTCCAACTAATCTCTGAATAACTTCACCGTATATACTAATCTTCCCTTCCTTGTCATGTAAATGGGAGATTATACTCTCTTTTTTAATCTCGGAGAAGATCAACAAAGCTTTTATTCTAGTTTGTTCGAGTTCTGTTATGTGTTTGTATGTACTTTATGGTTTCTCAAGACTGCCAAGATATATATTAATTATCAAAGCTATTGTTCTAGTTTGGTGTCTGTCTTGTTATATACTCTGTCGGCTTCTTAATATGCATTTTCACTTTTCACTTGATATGTCTTATTATACACAATGTTTTTCATAAGGTTTCCAAGTTGTTGATTTAATTCACTATGAGATGCATCTCTAAAAATTAAGATGTGATGATTAACTAACCAAGTTACATCAAAGCTCACTCTCCATCTTAATTATGTTGACACTGAAAACAGAATGTTTGCAAAGCTTCTTTCTGGATGTGACGAGCTTTTTTTTATGTTAATCGTTGCTCAGAAAAATAAAAAGAACAACCAAAACAATTTCAGTTTGTTGTCAAATTCGAAATACTATTTGAAGAGTAATCAACTTTCTCAAACAGAGCATCGTTATTATTGCTCCTTACATTGATTTGAATGTGAAATAAAGAAAACAAACCCCAAAAATTCAAATGGTTTTTGTTTACACTATTCACTATGACCTTTTAACACTTGGCCATTTCAAACCCATTCTTAGCATTCTGATAATCGTCAAAAGCCAAATCGATCTCCGCCTGTGAGTTCATCACAAACGGACCACACTGAACCACAGGCTCACCTATTGGTTCCCCTGCAATCAACAGAAACCTCAACGACCTCGATGTTGACTTGTTCCACACGCTAACTAAACCCCCTGGTCCAAACACTACAACATGATGTGCCGATATAGCGGAAGAGTTCAAGGAACCGAACACACCCTCGTCGCCTTCAATAATGTAGGCGAAAGTGGTCCATGATTCTGGAACGGTCTTGTGGGTTTGAGATCCTGGCTTGAGGGTAAAGTCAAGGAACATAGTTGGTGTTCTAGTGTAGACTGGAGTTTTGATTCCCATGGATTCTCCGGCTATTACTTTGACCTCAACTCCGTTTTCTTCTGCTCGCGGGATGTCAAAACTCGATACCTCTTTATATTTTGGTTCGATCCTGTCAAAATCAAAGAAGAGAGAGATTCAAAAACTGTGAACTCTTTTATGAGATGAAAGTAAAGAAATCATCTTTTACATTTTGTCAGTGGAAGGCAGATTGATCCAAAGCTGTAAACCATTGTTGACTTCTTCTTCCGGGAACTCGGAGTGAATGATTCCTCTTCCTGCTGTCATCCACTGTCAGATCAAAGACTCAAAATTGAGTGAAACCAGTCTCGGAGAGGATTCTATGTTTTTCTTTGGGTGTTCTGTTTCTTGTTATTACCTGAACATCTCCGGCTTGGATTGTACCTTTATGACCTTTGGGATCTTTGTGAATGATTCCTCCCTGTAGCATGTATGTAACACTCTCAAAACCTGCACCACAGTTGACCAATTATACATTAGAGACAACATTTCAAAACATATTTATTCGTGTGTAAGAGAAGGTATAGATGATATTGACCTCTGTGAGGATGATCTGGGAATCCAGCTGAGAGTGAAACTGATCAAGAAACAGAAAAAGGTTTGGATTAGCCTATAACATACATAGAATCAGACATATTTAATATACAGATTTGACGAAGGAAGGAACTTACAGGAAAAATCAACTAGCAACACGAACGGGTCTAATAACTTCTGGTCAATCCTGAATCAACCCAAAAAAATAAGAAAAATATATATGAGACTTGAAGGTGAAGCCATAGGATCACTTTCTTGAGAAAAAAGAAGAAGAAGAAGAAGAAGAAGACTCACTCTGTGATCCCGTTTCTAATGACAGCGCTTTCACCTTCCTTTTGAAGCTTTGCTAGAACTTTCTTGATCACAAGTCTCGGTACCCTACTGTTGTCGGAAGGAACAGGCATGGCGATGATGATTCTGTTACTGACCTTCTCCTTCTTCCTAAAATCTTTTTTGGTTGTTAATGGAGGAAGTGAGTTCTTTGTATTTGGGTTAGTGGCGTGCGTGTGTATAAATAATATATATAGCGAGAGAGCAATGCAGAGGATCGACTACTGCAACTGGAGAAGTTGTAAGTGAGTGGGTCCTTTGTGTGGACGTCCAAACGTGATTGTTGGTCAATAATTTGATTACATTACGGATTGATTCATTAGCCTGATTAGATTACGAATTTATATAAAAAGTTATTAAGATTGCTAAAAGTTTCCGTTTGTTGTTTAATCTTTAAGAGACGTTGGCAAATCAAAAACATAATTGCGTTCACACCATATAAGGAAGTTCTCATGCCACGTATATACGCATAGGCCTAGAAATCTTGACAAGTGAAAACAAGTGCATGTAGTAGACATTGATGTAAATAAATACACAACACAGAATTTTTAAGTCATACGAGTGTGAATATGTAATCGTATGCTTGCAGATTTGATATTTTAATATTCGCTTCGATATTCAATACAGATTTTCGAAATCTAAAGAGAATCCCCTAATTAAAATTAACATGATCGCAATATTTTCCTTTAAAAAACAAAAATGAAATGATAAGAATATAACTTGGCAAAAATAGCATCTTCATTTTTCTCGGTCTGTTTCATAATTCATATCATGTAGCCATGATTTGGCCATTACTATTTTTAATGAGATAATGAAAGTAACAAATCTCTTCCTCTCTGTCTAATGACAAACGAAGGCCTTCAAAAATATATTAAGTCGACGGCCTTGTAAAATAGTTGTTATCCATCTGGTTATTCATGTTACTTTGCAATTCAACTGGGGTGTTGATACTAAAATTCTAAATTATGTTGCGGAATAACGACGATTCATTCACATCTTATTTGTTTTACCACTCTAAGCAATTCATCTGTGTGAAATTAGTTCTTTTATATATCGGTTTAGATCCATATTGTAAAAGAAATATTCATAACAAGGAAACGGAAATTGAGTAATACTACCATAAACTTATAAATGTGAAATCTCATTATCATACTCATGATGTCTTAACTCTCGAGTGCCGACAATGTTTGAACCACTATTAAATGTATCTTCATTGGGTGTTCACACTCTACCTCTAATTATTTACTATATAAATATAAGACAATGTTTGTCAAACCTAACTTTTTGATTAATTAAAAGGCTTTTCTGTTCGTTGTCGTGCTACGTTCAATAATAATAAAATGGCTGCTTAAGCAGCTAATAAAGACAAATTTAATATTCTTCATTAACCAGGTCATATATTAATTGTATATACGACAACAAAATATTACTATTGAATGTTAAAATATTTACAATTCATCAACCACATGTTGCAGTTGTTGTATATAAAAATACGGCTGATGATTTTGATGTCCGCTCCTAGTATGAACGTCCGCGTTTTCATTAAGGGGGATACGAAACATAAACAATAAATTCCAAGATACATGCATATAGTAGAATGAGGCGAAAGATCTTTTGAGTTTCTCCATGTTGATCTCTAGGCTACTTGTGGTTTCTAATAGGAGATAGAAATGGGCAAAGATCTGCTCTGGCAAGATTATATAGGATTTGAAAAATATTGGGGGCGTTTCGTGTTCATATTGAAAGTTGAAACTACTCAAAAGAACAAAACTTTTGGATATATACCAATACCCGACATTACAAGATCCATTCTTTAAAATGAACAATATCCCAATAACAATGTGCCAGTCTAGAAAGAAAAAATATGGTTTTTAGAACAGTAAAAACAAGCAATAATATACTACTGCTCAAAACGGTTGATTTGGCCATGAGTTTTAGTGGCTATATATTGACAATTTGTAGTCCGTAGGTGTTCATGAATCATGATGATTTGGCCATCAGATAACTAATAACACATATTTTATTATATTGTGGCTAATTAGTGAATAAGAAAATAGTTTTTGAATATTTGTTGATTCTGTTTGTGTACTTTGTGTGGAAAGGTGAGAACAAAAGAAGATTTCACTTTTTAGTTTAATAGAACGTTCCAAATTCCAAAACTTTTTAGAATCTCTTTTGATGGTGCTTCCACCATTTACTACGGCTGTGGGGTTCTTCTATCCCCCCACCAGTCTATCACACGCACCCATTATCTCAACAATACACATACGCATTAAGATAGAAAGATATACATATCTATATAGAGAGGGTAAGATGTGTATATCTAAAGAAGATGTGAACATAGTTTTGTATTCATTTGACTTTTATTTAACATTTCTGTAAATCCAAAATGGCTTCAAAGGTCCACCATTTCCACTTGTTTCTCTTGTTTTGGCCTAAGTACTCTAACCCAACATTGTTTGGTTTCTCACCAATGTGGTTCGTGATTTACTTAACTTTTTGAGACGAAAAAGAGAAGTCATTCATTCACACCATTTAGAGAATGCAGCATCACAAGAAGGATCCTATGAATTGAACCAGTTTGAGAGAGCAACAGGAATTTTGTTTAGTTTCTTCTCCATTCAATTAAGAAGAGTATTAAGATAACAAAAAAATGTCTATGGCAAGTTAAGTCTCATGTTAGTTTCTTTCTATACTCAAACAATTTAACACACCAAAAGAAAGAAACTCAAACTACAACTCAAGTTTCTCACAACAAAAGCATAAATTTACAAGGATGAGAGATCTTTAATCAGCAAAGTACAAACAACAGAAATAAGATAATCTTGATTTGAGTTTAAAGGTATTGTTTAGTAACTACAGATACTTGTAGCCAAGAGACACATCCATATATAGCTTCCAAATGGTATATGAGACATGACCGCATTATTGATTCCACAAAACCAGTAAGGTTCTTCTATAGGTGCAATCCATATTTCATCGACAAGGAAATGGGCAAAGTGGATGACAAGCTAAGGTTTTCAGAGATTACTTGAATCTTGCACTTGAGTGAAGCTACTGCGGGAACCATCTGAAGTTGGCTTGCCACTTCAACTAGATCATACTCGGTTGATGTATTGTAGTATATTATGAGTTGTTCAAGATTTGGTGTTTTCTCCAAGAAATTCTCTATCTGCTCTATCTCTTTCTCCATATCGTCACCATTATTGGTTTCTCCAAATTTCAATATCTTTAGAAGCTTCACCGGACTTGAAGATAAGCAAGATGGACTATTCTCCAAACCTTGGCACAAGCACACATCCCCACATCTGTCTGTTGCTTTGTGAAGGAGTCCCTACAACATAAAAAGAAACATCTCAAACATGTAAAATTAGTAAACAGAGTTATTTTCAAGGCTTTGCTCACTTGGAAGATAAGGGTTTCAAGATTTGGACAATTTTTTAGCACATTTGGCAGTGATTCCCATCCTAGTTCCGGATGACTCTCAATAGTTAGATGAGTCAAACTGTTGAATACCGGTATCGCTTGACAGCAAAAATTTAGTGTCTAAGACAAAACAAACGATTAGCACTCACTTCCAGATACACTTTAACACAAAAAAAACCTCGACTAATGTTATACTTAACATACCTCAAGAGTGTCACAAGATAAGTAAAGGGTCTTCACAGTGCATATTCCCATAAGAAGATTCATTGCATTGCCAACCATCTCTGTTTCCTCATCAACATCTGATACGTATCTCACATTTGCTTTCTGATCATTCGTCATACGAATACAGATACTAGCTTCAACCAGCGAATCAAAATTCACTTTCGGATACTTTAGCGCAATATTATCAGAATATTCAAAGTAGACAACAGTTGGAGTATCAAATGATACACTCTTTGGATTTCCGGCATAGTGTGCACAACAAAGCGTTAGTCTCTTGAGGATTTTGGAAGACATAGCAAGAACCCCAATGATCCCAAGCAAGATTAAGCAAACTTAATTCCTCAAGCAGGGGACAACCAGAAAGAAGCTTTGCAAACCCAATCTCACTCTCTTCAAACACAACTGAATCTAGATTTAGTGTCTTAAGCTTTGGAAGACAAACATTTCTCAGTTTAATTCTGGGACCATCTTTAGGTCCTATTTTCAGCCTAACCAGTGTCTTACTCGCAAAAACCTTTGAAGGCAGCCAATAAACCAATGAGGGAGAGACATGTAGAGCAAGATCTGATACACCATGTCTCAAAGCATTTAATATCCAAGGGAAGACGTCTTCATCTTCAATACCATCTCCACATTTTAGAGAAAACTTGTTGATATGATCTTTCCCTCGCAATTTCAATACTCTATCCACAAAATCTATAAAACTCGTCTGGTCTTGCATTTCAATCTCGGGATGCAGAGAAGAAAAGACATCAAAATCAAGATTTGGTACAAGAGCAAACAGATACCGCCATCTTTTTGAGAGAAGTGATGTCAAAGCAGCCTCTTTAGTAGACAGATTTGACAAGATTTGGCAAAGAAGACTATCTGGTAAACAATTGATTACAGCTTTGGATCTATCATCCATGCTTCTTTCAAAGACAGATCAGCACTCTCAAAACCACAGATTAGCACTTACGAAACCTAACCAAGAAGATTTCAGAAGCTGAAGTCACGGTACAAAAATACACGGTCCTAACTCCAAACCAGTTTCAAGGTCTAATCCTTACAAAATCGAGGATAAACTCAAACCAGTCAAAAAAAAAAAAAAAAACAGATCTTATAGGAGGAACACAAGGTCAAAAGCAGAGAATAGAAAACTTACCTTTGTTGAGTGTAAAAGCAGAGCCCATCAAAATCACCATACAGCTTCAAACAGACGGTGAGGGTTCATAAGGTATTAAACAATGTCTGGACCAAAAGAGCTGCAGCAACTTGGTACTATTAAACAATGTCTTGGAAACATGAAGGAGCAAGTAAAGTCTATCCGTCATTCAATTATTGGACTATCTTGTTAATTAATAATTTAATCTGATATAGACATATAGTATTAGCCAAGTCGTATGATCTTGTTAACGACCAGTAGAAAAATCTAAAGATATATGCGTTCACACTATAAAAGAGAACTTCTTACAAGGCACGTGCAAGCATGTTTTGAAGTTGGAACAACCAGTTTTAACATAACAGAAAAAAGGGGAAACAAACATCACATAAAGTTTTAACATTCTCAGTTTCAAAAAGGACAAAAGCCAGAGTGAAAAAGTACAAAACGACAGAAACAGAGGAAATCTTTAATTGTTTTGAGTTTAGATCAAAGCCTAGTTGAACCAGTAATCTTCGTCTTCTGGAGAAGAACAATACATAAGCATGGGATCTTTTATTTCGGGAGGAGGAGGAGACTCAGGCCAGCGATGTTCTTCTTCGGGAGGAAGAGCAGACCATTTTGTTGTTAAGAAAGAAGGAACAGTGCATGTCAAACTAAGATTCTCAGAGACTACCTGGATCTTGCACTTTGGTGAAGCTACTTTAGGAATCTTCTGAAGCTTCTTGGATAAGTCTAACACAGCAGGGTCATAATCAACTGTTCAAGACGCGGCATTTTCTCCAAGAAATACCTAATCTGCAGTATTTCTGACCCGTCTTCTTCATCGTTGTCATCAAACAGAAAAATCTTTAGCACCTTCACCGGAGAAGATGAAAGGCAAGAAGGATGCTTCGGACGTTTACAACAGCACACGTTCCCACATGCCTTGTTATACTTGTGGATAAGACGCTGAAGAAGTATAAAAGAAAGGTTTCATAGTTAAGTTGTATTTGTTTTTGTGACTGATAAACAAAAAGATATGCTTTAATGGGTTTTGTTCTATACCTTTAAAACAAGGGTTTCGAGATTTGCACAATTCTTGAGTAGACCTGGCAGAGAATCCCATCCAATTTCCGAGTGACTCTCAATCGTTAACTGAATCAGGTTGTTGAACACCGGGATTGGCTCACAGCAGAAAGTAAGTACCTAAAACCAAAAAAAATGAATCAATAACTATCTCATCACACACTTGTGAACATCAACTCAAGCTATATTAACCAATGGGATTGATTGAAATACAAACCTCAATAGCTTTGGCAGATAAGTAAAGGATCTGAACATTGCTTATTCCCTTGAAAAAATCTGTTGCATTAGCGGTCATCTGTCTTTCCTCATCATCTTCCGGGAAATAGTCGTCGTCTTCTGAAAAGTTTGCAGCTGCAGTCTGATCATCAGTCAGTCGAAGACCGATATGAGCTTCAACAAGCGAACTGAAGTTCACTTTTGGATACTGTCCCGCAACAGCGTCAGAGTACTCTAGGTAAACAAGATTTGGAGTAACAAACGACACGCTCTTTGGATTCTCATCAGTGTACTCCTCCTCACGGAAAAACGTCAGCGTCTTGAGAGATTTAAGAGACACAGTGCAAAACATCCAATACTCCCATCCGATATTCATCAGAACTAGTTCCTCGAGCACAGGACAGCCAGAGAGAAGCTTCACAAAACCAAAACCACGCTCTTCAACCAAAACAGAATCAAGAAAGAGAGTCTTAAGCTTTGGAAGAAAAACATCTTTCCTATCAAGGGTGAGACAGAGATCCTCTCCTGGTCCTAATTCCAGCCTAACCAGCGTCTTACTCACAAAGATCTCAGAAGGCAAGGTATACTCCAAGAGGCTTAGATCAAGATCAGATACACCGCGTCCCAACACATTTAATATCCAACCAGTGACACGATCAAGATCAGTATCAAAACTACTACAGTCTAGAGAGAATCTGTTCACGGTAAGATTGCCTTGCAAAGCCAACACTCTGTCCACAAAGTCCATAAAACTTGTACTGATTTCAGCATCGCTTCTTCCTATATCATTCTGATAGTCGGAGTCGTCAAAATCAAGATTTGTTACAAACGCGAACAAGTAACGCCATTTCTTCGAGAGAACAGATGTTGAAGCTGCTTCTTTCGTTGGAAGGTAGGACAAGATGTGTGAGATTAGAGGATTTGGTAGATTGCTGATCAAATCCATTTTCGAACGGAGAAGATCAACAACACTTGCAACCTAAGACAGTTGGAAGAGGAAACAGGATTGTCAGAGCGGAAACTCGAAACCTAACACACCCCCAAAATACGACAATTTCTCAAACTAGAAAACAGTTCCCAAGTTCTTGTCTTTCTTTTGACACACAACTCCTAACTGGAAACAAAGAAAGCTGGTAGACACTGAGTCAGAACAAGTATCAGAAGAAGAAAGAAATGAGGAAACTTACTTGAACCCATAAAAATCGCCAGAGTCGGGAGGTATTGTGTGTGGGATCAGAGCCGCAAAATGAAAATTAGGGTTTTTTTGTCAATCTTTGCCGTCAGTGAGATAGGTGGGCGATGTGGCGGGATGGTGTGAATTCCAATGCTGGAACCACTAAACGACGACGTTTTTTTAGTGAATCACCAAGAATTGCTTTCCAATTTTGTTTGCTTCTTAATGTAAGATTATCTTATTATATAATTTGATGTGAGATTTACTGGTTAACAAGATCGTACACGTGTCAAATATATTAACTAGATCCTGACACATATCAAAAGTTTTTATTAATTTTTATTTGTATTTTCAATTCTTACTAAAATATAGATTTGATATGATGTATTAATTATATAAATATAAAATATTTATTTCTATGCATTTAGATGAAATGTATAATTAAACTTAAAATATGGTTTATTATGTTGGTATAGAATATAGCTATTTAAATGGTACTCTCTGTCCAATAATAGTTTTGGGTAAAAACACAAAGATTAATAAACAATAAATATTATGTATTTTATAATACTTCAACCAATAGGAAAATATACTTTATAGTTCAAATAGTCATAAATTGTTATAATAATAAAAATTGTACATAGAAATTTGAAAAAATATTATAAAATATAGAGCAAAAAAAGTCTTAAAACTTTTATATAATGGAACTGAGAAAGTATTAAAATGAAATATGAGAGGTTCATATTCAATATTAAAATATTACAAGATAAAATCTAAAAGCATGTATATTACTATTTAATTATTCTTTATTTTTTTTAGCCGCGTAATAACGCGGACCTTATCATAGTTATTATTATACAAGTCAATCCTGAATTTACTCCTAATTTTCTGCTATTATTATTATAATAAACTTCTCTGATAAACTTGTCTGAGATGAAGAAGAGGAGTCCATTAGTCGATGAGGAAGAGTGCACAGTAGATGAGTGGCTGATGTTATCAGAGGTTACTTGCAGCAATTAGTGATGCTCTAAGTAGAGAGCAAGCTGTAACAGAGTATCGATTGGTTAAGAAAGAAAGATTCACAGTTTCGATCTTAACACACAATATGGAGAATAACAAAGGACCAATATATTGATTCCCTCTACTAATATATATGATTAAACTAGATTTTAACCCGCAATACACCGAGGAACAATATTTTTACAAAAAAAAAAAAAAAATTAAAAAACTGTATTTGTTTGTTAATTTTGTTTAGTGTTTAAGATTGTATAGTTGTATTTTAATTGTTAATTATAAAATTTGATCAGCTGTATACCGCAGACACGTGATAATTATTTAGTTTTATTTATACTAATGCTACATTTGTACCGTATCGAATTTCTTATGGTTATAAAAATAGAAATTTTTACTGCTTTTTAGATTTAACCCGTGAAAAAATTATTCTTACATTATTATACTTTAAATTTTTAGTGTTTTTAAATTTAATCCGTAAGTTTAAAGTTATTTAGATTTAACTTGTGAAAGAATTATATCCATAAAAGTTGTTATGCAGTATACCGCATATTAATTTATATTATAAATACTCCAATTTATTAGATTTAACCGGTGAAATAATTATTTTTGCATTTTTTATCAGCATATTAATAACCATTAAAGTTTTAATTGTTCATATGAAACAATATAGTTATTACTGAATATTAGAGTTTTTAAAAGAAGAAAATATTGTATAGATATTTTTGGCATATGTTATTAAGTGTAACAAATTTCTTAATATATAAATTGTTTTAGGAAATTATAAACCAAATTTGTAGAGACATTTTAGGAATCTAATTGATTCTGTTTGTATGTGCAACTTTTTTTCAACCAAACATTAAATAAAACTAAAACAGAACTCCAAGATTGGTAGTCCAAACCGGAGGTATGTGCAATTTTTTAAGGATTAACTTTGTAAATAAGTATGACTTAAAGGACATCAAATGTACTTCAATTTATAGAAATACCACGTAATAATTATTTAGTTTTATTTATTATAATGTGAGAAATCTGAGGAATCAATCCCTAAGTACCTCAAATCAAGTAATGTAGATGACTAAATCTACATTTTACAATCAAAATATGTAAAGCAAAAATTTCTATAGAAAGTCTATACAAACAAAATCTATAAAGATAGTTTTGGTGATTTTATGGGATTAAAATTTTAATGGGTAAAACTGTTTTTGGAAAAATCGGAATGTATAGATATTGTTAAGATTTTATGACAATAAATGTAAAAAATGTTGTCGATTTAAGAAAATTAAGTATTTGAGCTTTTCTACAATGTTATTTATGGAATTTTTTTAGAGATTAATGTTGTAAATAAAAATTTAAATAAACAAAACTTAAAGGACATAACAAAAAAACGTACTTCAAAAATGTTATATAGATGTATCGGCTTTATCCAAGTGATCAAGAAGAAATTTAAAGAGAGAGAGAACGACGCAAACAGTAAATAAGCAGCAACAACTTGGCATATTACAGATTATAGGAAATAATTCATCAAATTCATACATAATTGATCTATGGATTGGGGGGGGGGGGGGGGGGTTATACAGAACTATAGATAGAAAAGAAAGAGATTAGAAAAGTTAAA
>NC_025691.1:2603590-2607452 GCF_000633955.1 Camelina sativa
GGGGGGGGGGGGGGGGTTAGTACAGAACTATAGATAGAAAAGAAAGAGATTGAAAAGTTAAAAGAACAAAAACAAGATAGCCTTCTTCTAGTCTTTTGGGCGGTGAAGAACTCTGCATCCTGCAGTGCTTCAGTCTGTTTTTTTAGGAGTCTTTGAACGTACTCCACCTGTGTAAAAAAAGAAACAAAAATAAATAAAAAAGGAGGTGATTGATAGATAGCCAAACAAGCACAATCAGAATCCATTTAACGAGAAACATATATATATAACCAAAAAAAAAAAACTTATATATAAAAATGCTCTCACTTCATATCCAAGAGCCCGCACCCAATAGCCATGGTAACTAGCACCACGAGCAGCTACGTCCTTATATGTCAAAAGTACTGAAGTAGTTTTACATGAAAGAATGAATTGAATGTAAAAATCAGTAGAGGAGGTATAGTAATAGATCAAACATTGCTACACAGCAGTACAGAGCAAGTAAAAAAAAGATGGGGTCGTACACATTTTTGTGGATTCAAACACGGATTTGCCAAGTGCCTCAAGCTTTCAGGATTTGCTAAGTGCCTCAAGCTTTCTGGATGTGTCTGCAGCCATGTCCAGGTAGTATTTCTCATCTTTTGCATACTCTTCAATCGACTGAGAGAGATGACCGACCGTAGTGAACCATTATTGAGAAAGGCAGACACAATATACGGGAAAAGGGTATATTTCTACCCGTACTATTTGTAAAGTGTATATTTCTACCTAAACAAAAGAGAAGTGTATTATCCAACCGGAACGCCAATAAAATTCAAAATTACTACCCAAACTTTGAAGCGTTATCGATAATACTACATTGACACAAAAACTGTTAGTCAACCGTTAAATATGAGTGATTCGTATGACACATAAGCAATGATGTGGCAAGAGTTTTTGGAATCAAACTCAAAACGACGTCGTTTTGATTTGGGGGAAAAACTTCAATTAGGGTTTTTTTTTTTTTGATTTCACGATTCATTTCTCTCTTTCTCTTTCTCTTTCTCTGCGAAGTCGAAAATGGAGAACGAGGATTGAAGTTAATTGCGAGGGATAAGTGTAGAGGAAACAAGGCGTGAATCGTGGGAGTTGTTAGCATTACCCATAATCGTTTCTACAGAAGCGAAAATGAGGTATTTTTAGTTCGTATTTTGTCGTATTTTTGGTATTAAATCTTGTATTTTTGGTAATACACAATCGATTTTTGGTATTAAATCTTGTATTTTGTCTTGT
The DNA here is from genome assembly GCF_000633955.1 of Camelina sativa. Lineage (NCBI taxonomy): Eukaryota > Viridiplantae > Streptophyta > Magnoliopsida > Brassicales > Brassicaceae > Camelina > Camelina sativa. Next base: position 2,604,842 of record NC_025691.1, read on the forward strand.
TTTTGTTTAATAGTTGCATAATGTAGATATTTGGAGACAATAATTTGAAGTTTTATCTTTAAAGAGTCGTATTTGTTTACTGCACACTAAGTGTTTGATTAAATGCTTGAGTGTTTGAAACTTTGTATAATTTTTTTTTGTTGACAGCAATCCGGATCATGTGACATTCCTTGTGTATTTTGGAGGGTATTGGGTGAAGAATCATGTAGGAGATGTTGCTTATCTCAATGGTAAAGATATAGCTATAGAATGTAAACCAGAAGAGTTTTTCATCAAGTTGTCGGCGGAGTTGGGGGAGGGATTATATGGCCAAAACATGTGGTATAAGTACCCTTTTGAAGAGCATAATGAAAGAAAGAGATTGAGGTCTGCGGATTTGAGTTTTAAGAGGATGTGTGATGCGGGCAGATGGACTGGAGTGATGAATGTTTTTTTGGTGAACTCAACAGAGCATCCTAATGATATCGAGTCATCTGAGCCATGTGAAGAAGAGATCCGGGTTGAAAGAAATGTGGCTTCTTTTGTTGATGAGGATGAGGATTTCGATTATCATAACACACCTCCTAACTCTGATGGTGAAGAAGAAGAGGAGCATTTGGTTAGATACAAACGAGGTAGTGGTCAGCTAGAGATAGAACAAGTATTTGATAGTCTAGAGGAGTTCAGAGAAGCTTTAGTAGCTTATGCATTAAAAGAGGGTTGTAACATAAAGATAAGTAGATGGGGGAAAGACAAGTCAGCGGCTGTGTGTGGGACTAAAGAGCCTTGTCCATGGTATATCTACTGTTCTTATGAGGAGTGCGTTGGCAAGTGGAAAGTGAAAACTTTTGAAGATCAGCACAGTTGCACAAATGATAACTATTGTAAGATATTGAAAGCACCTGTGATTTGCAAGATGTTTTTGGATGATATCAGAACTGATCCTGATTATGGACCAAAAAGGATGCAACAAGAGATTGAGAAGAACTACAATCTGATAGTAAGCATAGACAAATGTAAAAATGCTAAGAAAAAAGCTGTAGAGATCATCGACCGTGAGCACAAGGAGCAATTTTCTAGGCTGAAAGATTACCGCTTAGCACTTCTTCAGTAAGTTCTTCTTTCATTACTGAAATTTTAAATTTAACAAGTGTTTTCCAATCTGTTAACTAGGTTTCCATTTTGATATTTTGCTAGATCTAACCCTGAGTCAACAGTAGTGCTAGACACAGTGCTTGATGATGATGGATCAGAGATCTTCCATAGATTCTATGTGTGTTTTGCTGCCATTCGAAAGATGTGGTCTATGTGGTGTCGTCCTATCTTTGGAGTGGATGGTTGTTTTATGAAATGCACACTAAAGGGACAATTATTGGCTGCTGTGGGGAGGGATGCTAACAATGGAATGTATCCCATGGCTTGGGCCGTTGTTGATATAGAAAATGAAGACAATTGGGTATGGTTCCTAGAAAAGTTGAAGGTTGATTTCAATCTACAGGAGGGTCAAGGGTTTACTATCATATCTGATAGGCAAAAGGTATATCTCCAACCCGTACTAGGCTTTAGAACATGTAAAATGACATGTATGGTTTAACTAATATATCTTTGTTTTGCTTTTACAGGGTTTATTGAATGCAGTGGAAAGAGAGTTACCTTATGTTGAACATAGAATGTGTGCTAGACACATCTATGGGAACCTAAAGAAGATATTTCCCCATCAAGGTGACATGAAAAAGCTCTTTTGGCAAGTAGCGGAAAGTTATACCACGAAAGAGTATGAAGCAAATTTGGAATTGGTAAAGAGCTATGATATGCGTGTTTATGAAGCCATGATGGAGAAGAACCCAAAGAATTGCAGCCTTGCTTTTTTCACGCCAACATCCTCCTGCGTAGATGTTCATAACAACATCTCTGAATCTTTCAACAATGCAATAGATCCTGCAAGGTATATGCCAATGGTAGAGATGTTGGAGACGATAAGGAGAAGAACCATGGTGCGTATTGATATGAGGAAGACAAAAGCTGACAAGGATCTAAGCAGAGTACCTCCTAGAATAAAAGAAATGATAGCGTTGGAGCAGAAAAGGCTTAAGTTCTGCAAGGTTATCCCTGGATCAGACGGTAGAAATGAAGTCCGTGAGTCAGGTACATCTTACTCTGTGAACATTACAATGAAGACATGTGCCTGCAGGAGATGGAAAATGAGTGGAGTTCCATGTCGGCATGCATTACGCATCATCGCAGAAAAGAAGCTAAATCATGAAGATTACATCTCTAGTTGGCTTCTCAATGGAAGGCAACAACAAATTTATAGGGACTCAATTCGGCCAGTAAATGGTATGTGTTTCTGGGATAACTCCGGTTCTGTGATATTGCCACCTCCAAATCTGGTTGAAGAACTTGAAAACAGAAAAGGAAGAAAGCCAAAGCCAAAAAGGAAGAAAGGGAAGAATGAGTCTCCAAAAAAGAAAAAGGCTAGTAGAGAGAGGAGAATCATGCATTGTCGTCGTTGCAGTTTAACTGGACACAATGCAGCTAAATGTCCAAATATGGAAGTGGAAAGGTCTATGCCACCTAAGAAGAAGAAGAAGACTAAACCATCGGCAGATGGAGGAGGACCAAGTCAACCAAC
>NC_025691.1:2608876-2627811 GCF_000633955.1 Camelina sativa
TTTTCCCCCAAATCAAAACGACGTCGTTTTGAGTTTGATTCCAAAAACTCTTGCCACATCATTGCTTATGTGTCATACGAATCACTCATATTTAACGGTTGACTAACAGTTTTTGTGTCAATGTAGTATTATCGATAACGCTTCAAAGTTTGGGTAATAATTTTGAATTTTATTGGCATTCCGGTTGGATAATACACTTCTCTTTTGTTTAGGTAAAAATATACACTTTACAAATAGTACGGGTAGAAATATACCCTTTTCCCCACAATATACTAACCAGTATAAAAGACTTTGCTCTAAAAAAAAATGGATTCTCAAATAGCCATATATATATATATATATAGTTAAATTTCAAAAAAAGATATAAACAACATTATTGTACCTTGTTAAATAAGTCTATAATTTTTTGAAGATCTCTAATCTGCTTCTTGGGATTGCCCGAGTTGAAGAAACCCGTTCCTCTCCGACCATAACAAATTTTGCATCCAACCAACTAAAAAAAGAAAAAAAAATCAAAACTTTGACCCAATCAAATCAATCAATCTGTCTGAAAAAAAAGTTAGGGTTTTTTTTTTTTTGGCAAACAAAAATTAGGGTTTTTATATGGTTCCATCTCTATATATAACTACACAAATCCAAAGACCAAAGTAAATCACAAAACCCTTACATATGCTGAAGCAATTTAGATCTGAGCCTGGATGGGAGTGTTCTGAAAGAAGGTACATAATCATCAAGAGAAGGGCTTCTTCTTGTTTCCTCCATCGGTTATGATTTCCTACTAATCCCACCACTAAATGATCAAAGAAAGAGAGAGAGAAGTTATAGTTATTCCGGAAAAAGAAGTTATATTTAAGCAGAATTTTTATAATTCTCAAAATAAAAAATGTCAACTATTTTTATTTTGGAAAATAAGCTACATCATTGTTTTCTTCACTTTTTCCTGTTTTCCAAAAATATGTTTTGAAGAAGAAGTTATAGAAAAAATAAATAAATATAATCTTTGTTTTCCTTATAAGTCTTTATTAATTTGAGCAAATATATAGTATATATCAAACACTCTACTAAGCACATCGGTTAACTAAGAGTTGCTTGGAGCAACTTTAACACTGAAGCCTTACGAAAATATGTGAACCAAAAAGTAGAATGCATATTTTAGAAGCTTAAACAGTAAGACAGAGCATAAATACAACAAGTCTTTCAATGACAAAAACAGAAGAAGCTTGCTTAGAGTTTTAGCAAACTATACAAAAAAAACTTTCTTCTAGGCAAGACAAGTCCCATGGTTTACGCATATCACCAACATGGATAACCAGAAAATGAACATCGACAAGCTGAAAGGGCAGAGACAAGACAGGAAATAACTACCAATGCTTTGATAAACTTCTCTGAGACAAAGCATGATGATCTTCAAACCGGGAAGGTGTTTTTGAAGAAGACGAGTCCACTTGTAGATGATGAAGAGTGCACAGTAAATGAGTAGCTGATGTTATCAGAGATTATTTGGATCTCGCATTTGGTTGAGGCTACTTTTTTAAGCATCTGAAGGTCGGTTGATACTATTTTCAGATCATCATCAAATGGAGTGTCATAGTATAATATCACTTGTTCAAGATTTGGCATTGCCTCCAAAAAGTGCTTGATAAGATCCGTCTGCCTATCCATGTCATCTTTGTAATTAGAGATTTCTCCAAACTTCAGTACCTTCAGTATCTTCACTGGACTTGATGATAGCCAAAGTGGAGTGCCGTACCATGGTTTGCACTGACACGTGTCACCTTGATCGCTAAAACATTCGTTTGTGTCCTTGAAGCGGTAATCCGTGTCAAAACATTGATTTAAATCTCCGTAATGGAGTCCCTGAAGTATATATAACAAAGAAAATGATTTTTCTAGAAGTGTGTTTGAAAAGAAATGTGTCAGCTGATGCAAGAAAAAGATATGTGATGTTACTTTGAAGACGAGGGTTTCTAGATTTGGAGAGTTCTCAAGTATTTTCGGCATTGATTCCCAGTCCACCATTTGGTCAGTTTCAATTGTTAAATGAATCAGGTTGTTGAAGACTGGTATTGCCTTTTTACAGCAAAAAGTAAGGACCTGAAAGAAAGAAAAAAAGATCATCAGTATTCAATTCATTTGCAATCATCAACTCGAATATAACTAATGGAACTACTGGTTCGAAAATAGGCTTCATTCAGAGGTTTAATTAAAGAAATACAAATATGAAGATAAAGATGGGATTCATATGCAAACCTCAAGAGCCTCGGACGATAAGTAAAGGATTTTAACATTGCATATTCCCTTGAAAAAAACGGCTGCATTTGCGCCCTTACATCTTTTATAACCACGATGACTATGTACAAAATCTCTTGCGTCCCAGACCTGATCATCTGTCATTCGAATGCCTACGCTAGCTTCGACAAGCGAATCAAAATTGGCTTCTGGATACTTGGCCGCAACAGTATCAGTAAACTCTAAATAGACAAGGTTTGGAGTGTTGAATGATACACTCTTTGGATTCTCATCAATGTTCTGGCAATCAATCGTTACCCTCTTGAGAGATGGGTTGGAGACAGAGCAATATTCCCAGTAATCCCACATCATTTTAATCATAACTAACTCCTCAAGGGCGTGACAACCAGAAATCATCTTGGCAAATTTAGGACCACCCTCATCACCGAACGAAACATCACTAAAATGCAAAGTCTTAAGCTTTGGAAGAGAAACCTCACCAACATCAATAGTGAACTCATCTGTACCTGCTAGTTTAAGCGAAACCAATGTCTTGCTCATCAAGACCTTTGGAGGCAACGGATACTCATATTCCGAAGCTATGAACAGATCAAGCTCTTGGACACCACGGTCCAACACATTGAGTACCCAACCATTGACACGAGATGGATCAGAACCAATTTTACACTTGAGAGAGAACTTTTTTAACGGAGCTGTCCCTTGCAAAGCCAACACTCTATCCACAAAAAGCTTGAAACTTTTACGCATCTCAAGCCTTTTTCGTCTACCCATTGTGGGACGGTCGTCATAGATGGTGTTATCAAAATCAAGATTAGGCACAAAAGCTAAAAGATACCTCCACCTTTTTGCGAGAACCGATGTGGAAGCAGCCTCTGTTGTGGGAAGGAAGGACAAGACATGACAAAGAAGAGCGTCTGGTAGATTGCTGATCAAATCTTTGGAACCAATGTCCATCTTTTTCGAATTCATCATATATTTCACCTGGACGATGATTAGTCAGAAGCTAACACACAACTAATTTTGGGAAAACGAAGGCACAGGTTTGACAGGAAGAAGAAATTGGGAACTTACTCGGGAATAAAAGCCAGCAGTAAGGATTTAGAATCAGATGTTGAGTGGTAGAGGTAACACTGGAAGAGCAGATTAGGGTTTACACTTTTTGGAACCGTCGCCGAGACCCGAGAGTGAGTACTGTGGCGGGACGGGTGAGTTCCGATGCTGACAAGTGATAATTTTCTCTAATTTTTATTATTTTTGGCCAATCAATCACTAATTTGTTGTGTTCTTTTAGGCTAATAAATTCATTATATCTTTTCCTAATGGGCTACGATTGTTACAAAGTATGGGCCTGAGTTTATGTCTTTTTCTTAATGGGCTATGATTAGTCTCACTCACCAACATCCTGATTAAATTGGTAAATGAGGGCATATGAAAAATTCAGAAAGACTGTTAGATAAAAACAGAACCGAGACCAAACTACTACATACCACCTGTTATTGTTGTTTTAAGCTAAAACTTAAACAAACCAAAGCTTTGCTAATCTTCTCTGAGATGGAAAGAGGAACAATAATTAGACCGGAAAGGTATTTTTAAGGAAGAAGAGTCCACTTTTTGAGGAGGAAGAGTGCAGAGTAGATGAGAAGCTAATGTTATCAGAGATTACTTGGATCTTGCATTTAGGGGAGGCTAGGTTTTCAAGCAGTTGAAGTACGCCTGATACCATACTCACATCTTCATCATATGGAGTATTATAGTATAATATCACTTGTTCGAGATTCGGCATTATCTCCAAGAAGTACTTGATCACCTCCAGTTGTCTATCTATGTCATCTTCGTAACTAAACATTTCTCCAAACTTGAGTACCTTTAGCATCTTCACCGGACTTAATGAGAGGCAAGTAGGAGTGCCTTCCCAAGGTGTTCCAACGCAATTGCCCTCATGGTTCTCCCAACATTTGTTTCCATCTTTGAAACAGTATCTCACATCCTCACTCTGATTTGTATCTTTGTAATGGAGTCCCTGAATTATAATAAACGAAATGAGAATTTTAGAATATAATTGTGTTGGAAAAAAATTGTGTTAATGCAAACGAAGGATAAATGTATGTACTTCGAAGACAAGGGTCTCAAGATTTGGACAGTTTACGAGTAGATTCGGCAAAATTTCCCATCCTACTTTTCGGTCAGTCTCGATGGTTAAATGAATCAAGTTCTTGAAGACCGGTATTACTTTGCAGCAGATAGTAAGTACCTTAAACAAAACAAAAACCAAATCACTCTTTTGCGATCCTTAACTCAACAATATATCTTTAAGCAGTGTTTTACACCAACATACCTCAAAAGTGGCAGCAGATAAGGAAAGGATCTCAACATTGCCTATTCCCATAAAGAAACCTGTTGCATCGGATGAATCTCCTGCTGGCTCGTTCTGATACAGTGTGGTTCGAAGATCGACACTAGCTTCAACAAGCGAGTCCAAATTCACTTTTGGATACTTGATCGCAACAGTATTAGTAAATTCAAAGTAGACAAGACTTGGAGTATCAAATGAAACACTCTTTGGAATTCTCTTCAATGTAATCACAACAGAGTTTTAGTCTCTTGAGGGTTGGGCTAGACAAAGAGCAAGAATCCCATATCACACCAATCATGACTAACTCCTCTAGCAACTGACAGCCAGAAATTAGCTTTGAAAAGACAGCACCACTACCTTCGAATGTAACATCATCAAGATACAAAGTCTTGAGCTTTGGAAGAAAAAACTCTCCCACATCAGGGGTGAAGTAGTCTGTACCTTCTACTTTCAGCCGAACCAATGTCTTGCTGATCAAGACCTTTGAAGGCAGGGGATAACCATAGTCTGGAGAGATGTATAGATCAAGATCAACAACACCAAGCTCCAACGCATTGGTTATCCAGCCATCAACACTAGATGGATCAGAATCAGTTTCACAAATTAGAGAGAATTTGTTTAACGGAGCATTCCCTTGCAAAGCCATTATTCTATCAACAAAAACCTTAAAACTTTGACGCATCTGTAGCCTTTTTCTTCTACCCATTTCAAGATTGTCATAGATGGAGTTATCAAAATCCAGATTTGGCACAAAAGCCAACAGATACCTCCACCTTCTCGAGAGAACTGAAGTCAAAGCAGCATCTCTTGTGGAAAGGAAGGACAAAACATGGCAGAGAAGAGCGTCTGGTAGACTACTGACTAAATCTTTGAAACCAATATCCATCTTTTTCGACGTCATTGAGACACGTCAGTAGTTAAGACCTAAAAGATGATGTTAAAAAAAATTGTGTATAAGTTGACTTAATCAGAGGTTTTTCAGAAGCAAAACTCAAAAGACAACAAACAAATACAATGTTATCAATGGCAAACCAGTCGCAAGGGTTATAGTGTTTTTGCACAGTCAAGAGGTTTCAATTCAAGCAAGAACCCTCAAAAAAAAACTACTAGAGAAAACCCAAATAAGACATTCCAAAAGCACAAATAAGAAATACTATGAAACTTACCCGAGAATCTGAGAACTGAGAACTTCCAGTGCCTCGGATTCGAGATTAAATGCTTAGAGGGAAGTGGAAGGGTCCGGTCCATGCAATCGTCATCGGGAGTGAGGTAGTAATTAGTAGTATTGGGGCGGATGGGTGAGTCCCGATGATGTCATTAATGATTAATATAACAAAATCCATCTTGGTTATTAAATTTGTTACCAATGGAACGCCGAAATACTATTCTCTGATATACTCGAGGATTACTTATACGTCATTTAATTTAAGCAATATAAAGCACATGGGACACAGGGACAGCTTGTTACCAAGTCGAAAATGCATACTATTAAGAAGTTTGAGCCAAAGACGAAGCATTTAACACAAGTCTTTAAAAATACGACCAAATACAAGAGAAGCTATGCTTGCAATAAAGTATACAACTTGGACGCATACGGATAAACACATGCAACCTACGAACCTGATGAAAGGGCACATGGCACAAATTAACAGAACAGAGACCAAACAACTCACATGCCACAGTTTTTTAAGCTAAAACTAGCAACCAAAGCTTCGCTAAACTTCTCCTGGATGAAACAATATGATCTTTAAACCGGAAAACCGTTAGTAAAGAAGACGGGTCCACCTGTTAATGAGGAAGAGTGCACAGTAGATGAGAAGCTGATATTATCAGAGATAACTTGGATCTTGCATTTGGGTGAGGCTACTTTTCCAAGAGTCTGAAGTTCTGTTGATAGTATACTCAGATCATTATCAAATGGAGTGTCAAAGTATAACGTCACTTGTTCACGATTTGGCATTGTCTCCAAGAAGTACTTAATCACCTCCGTCTGCCTATCCATGTCATCTTTGTACCTAAGGATTTCTCCAAACTTCAATACCTCTAGGATAGACCAATAGGAGTCCATTCCCAAGGTTTGCAGACACACCTTTCCGCATCCTCTTCAAAACATTTGTTTGCGTCTTTAAAGCGGTATCCCTCGTCCCAACATTGATTTGTATCTCTGTAATGAAGTCCCTGAAGTAGAATAAAGGAAGTACTTTTTTTAGAATTTACATGTGTATGAAAATAATGTGGCAGCTGATGAAGGAAAGAGATATGTGCTGGTACTTTGAAGACAATGGTTTCCAGATTTGGACAGTTCTCGAGTAGATTCGGCAATGATCCCCATCTTACATCTCTGTCAGTCTCAATAGTTAAGTGAGTCAAATTGTTGAAGACCGGTATTGTTTTGCAGCAGAAATTAAGCACCTGCAGCAAAAATGAAATCAACTAGAATATCACTCAATTGCAATAATTAACTCAATATACATGATGGAACTAAACATGGTTCGAATATAGGCCACAGTAAATAGTTTGATTCTTGCAAATTACCAAACTGAACAAAGGAATCTAAGGTCTGTTTGCCTTTGTTTACTTTCGGAGAAACAAAAATATGAAGATAAAGATGGGACTGATATGCAAACCTCAAGAGTGTTGGATGATAAGTACAGGATCTTAACATTGCTGATACCCATAAGAAAATCAGTTGCATTTCCCACCATTTCTTCTTCCACACCATCTACTGAATCTCTTGCCTTAATGCTTTGATAAGGTGTCAGTCGAAGACCGAGCCTGGCTTCAACAAGCGAATCCAAATTCACTTTTGGATACTTGATCGCAACAACATCAGTAAATTCCAAGTATACAAGATTTGGAGTATCAAATGATACACTCAGCGGATTCTGATCAATTACCTCGCAACAAATTGTTGCGCTCTTGAGGGTTGGGTTAGAGACAGAGCAAAAGTCCCCACATCAAATCAATCATAACTAACTCCTCAAGGACATGACAACCAGAAATGAGCTTGGCACACGCAACACCACTATCTTCAAACAAAACGAAACCATGAAGAAACAAAGTCTTAAGCTTCGGAAGAAGAACTTCTTGCACATCAATGATCAACTCACCTTCACCTCCTAGTCCTACTTTCATTCCTAGTTTCAGCCTAACCAATGTCTTGCTCGTGAAGACCTTTGAAGGCAGCTTATAATCACATTCCGAAGAGATGTTAAGATCAAGATCTAGAACACCACGATCCAACACATTGAAAATCCAACGATCGACACAAGCTGAATCACAGCGAACTTTGCACTTAAGAGAGAATTTGTTTAACGGAGCATTCCCTTGCAAAGCCATTACTCTATCAACAAACACCTTAAATCTTTTATGTATCCATTCCCTTTTCGTTTCTCCACTTTACGACGCTTGAAGATGGAGCTATCAAAATCCAGATTTGGTACAAAACCCAACAAAAAGCGCCACCTTTTGGAGAGAACTGGAGTCAAAGCAGCGTCCTTTGTGGAAAGAAAAGACAATATGTGGCAAACAAGAGCATCCGGTAGGTTGCTGATCAAATCAGTCGAACCCATATCCATCTTTTTCGAATTCATGAATACCTCCTGCACAATGATGTGAGCAAGCTTGCGTAAGTAATTCAATCAAGAATTTTTTCGAAGCTAAAACTCAAAACACAACAAATGCAATGTCCTCAATCAATATTTCAAAGTATCACCAACAAAGATAATAATCAAACAGGAACCCACAAAAACAAAAAACAAAAAATCAGACACTGCAAAGCACAGAGAATTAGATGAAGAACTGGGAAACTTACTCCAGAATAAAAGCAGAAATTAGGAACATTCAGCACTAAGGATTCCCAGATGTTGAATGCTAGAGAAGGAAGTGGAAAAGTAAATTAGGGCTCATGCAATCGTCGCCGTGAGAGTGAGTGATGTAGTAGGATAAGTGAGTCACGGCACGGCGGCGTTTGTTCTTAATAAAATTTGTTTTTTCGTCGAACTGTTCTAATTACTTTTAGTTACGGCGAGTGAACTTAAATGGGCTATGATCTGTTACAAATTATGGGCCTGGCTTTACTATCTCTTTGTCCGCATGGGCTATGATGCTAGCTAGGATTATTGATTGAGATTACTCTCTCTTCTTTAATTTATTTTATTTATTAAAAACACAATACAAAAATCAATTAGATTATCCACTCAATTTTAATCTGTGTAATATTCTTAATCCTTCCATGTGATCATCAATAGATAACTCATTAAGGTAACTACAATGACAATTGACAAAGCTAGGTCGGTCTCATGTTTACATTTCTTTTCCAAAAAAACTGTTTAACATAACATACGAACTGAAACGAACAAAACATGGAGTTAAACATTGTCAGCCAAAAAGGACAAATCCTAAAACAGAAACACATGTCTTTAGAACAAAATAAAGCCGAAACAAGAGAAGTTCAAATTAGCAACTATATAGGTTACTCCCAAAGCTTTGTTAATCTTCTCTAAGATAAAGGAGGATACTCTTTAAACCGGAAAGGGACTCCTAAAGAAGAGGAGCCCATTTGCCGATAAGGTGGATGACAAGCTGAGGTTGTCAGAGATTACTTGAACTATGCACTTGGATGAAGCTATTTTAGAAACTAGCCTCTCAAGTCCACTTGAAACTTCAATCACATCTTCATCAACTGGTGTATCGTAGTACAATATCATCTGTTCAAGATTTGGCATTGTCTCCAAGAAATACTTGATCTGCCTTATCTCTATGCCATCATAGTAATGACCAATTTTCACCAAAATTCAGTATCTTTAGAACCTTCACCGTACTTGAAGATAAGCAACTAGGAATCCCCTCCTCATCACAAGGTTTGCACAAGCACACGTCTCCACATCTATCCATGGCTTTATGGACGAGTCCCTGAAACATAGTGGACACATCTCAAAACTTTCAAAAAAGGAGTCAAGTGAACAGATGCTTTTAAAGAGTTTGTTTTCATACTTGGAAGACAAGCGTTTCCAGATTTGGGGAATTCTTGAGCAAGGCCGGTAATGACTGCCATCCTACTTCTGGATTACTCTCAATAGTTAAATGAGTCAGGTTGTTGAAAAGCGGTATCGCTTCACAACTGTAAGTAAGTACCTGAAACAAAACCATATTAACTACATCATTATCACTCCACTGCAATCACTAACTCAAATCCTTACGCAATGTTAAAAAGATTCGAGGCTATTTGTCTTCTTCTAAGTAGCATTAATTTAAAGACTAGAAGGAAGAATGAAATACTAACCCGAAGAGTATTGGCAGACAAAGAAAGGATCTTCACATTGCATATTCCCATTATAAACTCTGTTGCATTGCCAATCAAATCATTTTCCCCATAACCCTCAGAGTAATGTATCTGTAAATCTGCAAAAGTTGCCTCCTCCAAAAAATCTGTCAAACCCATCTGCTCTTCTGACATCCGCAGATCAATATCAGCTTCAACAAGCGAATTAAAATTCACTTTTGGATACTTGTCCGCAATAGTATCAGTAAACTTCAAGTAGACAAGATTGGGAGTATCCAAGGACACACTCTTTGGATTCTCATCTCGCTCTTCCCAGAAAAACCTTAGTCTCTTTAGTGTAGTGGTAGACACAGAAGCAAAATCCCATATAAACCAAGATATATCATCCAGAACTAGATCCTCAAGTACGTGACAACCAGAAAGAAGCTTGCTAAGCCCAATACCATGCTTTTCAAAGTGGACTGGGTGAATATAGAGAGTCTGAAGCTTAGGGAGATGAACATCTTCAACATCCAAGGTGGGACTATATCCAAAATTTAATTTCAGCTTAACCAGTGTCTTGCTCAAGAAGATCTTGGAAGTAAGCAGAAATTCTGATTCCAACCAAATGTCTAGATCAAGATCGGACACACCGCGTTCCAACACATTGTCTATCCAAGAATTGATATGGACTGGATCAACACCATCTCTGACCTTTAGAGAGAACTTGTGTAGTGGAGAATTGCCTTGCAATGACAATACTCTGTCCACAAAATCCATAAAACTTGTAGAAACCTTATTCGTTCTTTCATCAAACATTTCCATGACTTTGTCTCTAGGACTAGTAGGAAATTTTCTCTCTTCCCTAGGATTCACATAGACAGAGTCATCGAAATCAAGATTAGGGACATTAGCAAAGAGATACCGCCATTTTTTGGAGAGAACCGAAGTAGAAGCAGCTTCTTTAGTGGGAAGGAAAGACAAGATGTGGCAACAAAGAGCTTCTGGTAAACCGCTGATTACATCTCTAGGACCACCACGACTCATCTTTTTCAACAGCAACACTGAGTGAGTGACAACCTGAAAACCAAAAACACGAGAGCTCGATTTAATAGCAAATTTAAACAGAAGAATCAAAAGAATATATTGGAACGTAGTTGGAGATAAAATAAAGCAAAGCCTACCAAAATCACTCTCAACTGTTGTAGAGATTTAGGGTTTCGGCGACTGTCTTGGTACTTGGTAGGCAAGAGGGAAGAAAAAAGAGTGAGTTCTTTAAGAAGTCTTTTCAAGTGACATGTCAAGAAGTCTAAAAAGACTTTGTAAGATATTTTGAATCCCGTTATTTAGATTAAACTATAATTTACTTACAAAAGTTTTTGACAACTGTTGTTGACTCATCTTAATGGTTAATTTATTATTATTATAAAGAAGGTTTTGTTTTCACTTGGAAACACTCCAAATGATTTCATTATGAAACATATTGAAACATATGCTGAATAAATGCAAGTCATTATCTATCAAGATTTGTGATCTCATCATAGTTCTCGTAGAAGAAAACGACTGGTGAGATTACTTATGGCAAGGTAGGTCTTTTTGTTTTACTTTTGTTTTTCCCCTGCACTAGAACTAAATTAGCAATACAGAGGAAAAAACTGAAACAAGCAAAATACGAAAGTTATCATTGTCGGCCAAAACTAAAACATGTATTTAGAAACTTTGATGCTAAAACGAAAGAAGGAAGAACCTGTACTAGTCTTGGTAAGAGTATATATATCTTTCAGCAAGTGTATATGAAGAACTTGTAGACACATCCATATATGGTTTTGATATAACCACAAAGTCAGAAACTATAAATGTTCTCCTAAAGAAGAGGACCTCCCTCATTTCGTCAATACCCAAGTGGCAACTGTAGATGATACGAATCAGAGGTTACTAGGGATAAGGTGGATCTTGCACTTTGGTGAAGCTAACCTACTAAGCATCTGAAGTTGCGATGACACTTTCACTCCATAGTATAAAACCAGTTGTTGAACATTTGGCATTGTCTCCAAAAAGTGCTTGACCTTCTCTATTTTCTTTTCTATTTTTTCAGCATCACTGATGAATATCTTTAGCACTTTCACCGAACTTGATGATATAGCAACGTCCTCCTCCTCCTCTGTCTCTATGTGAAGGAGGTCCTGAAACATAAAAAGGATAGGTTTCAACGTTAAGTTGCATTAGTCATTGTGTTTGTTTGCACGATGCTTTAAAGTGTTTTAGCTCACTCATACTTGGAAGACGAGAGTTTCGAGTTTTGGAGAATTCTTGAGCAGCTTTGGTAATGGTTTCAGACCAACTTTGGGGTTACTCTCGATAGTTAAATGAGTCAGGTTGTTGAATACTGGTATTGGTTTGCAACAATACGTGAGTACCTGAAACCAAAACCACCATCTCATTATCAGCTAAGTTATCATCACTCAGTAGCAATCATAGGGTCAAATCCTTATAAAGAATGAGAAAGATTAAAGAAAGATGAGAACTGAATAATACACACCTCGAGAGAGTCGGAAGATAGGTAGAGGACTCGAACATTGCTGATACCAACTAGAAAAGCTGCTGCATTGCCAACCATATAGTTTTCCTCATTGTCTACGAAACCTACTGCTTCTATCTGATCATCTGTCATCCAAATATCGATTTTGGCTTCAACAAGCGAATCAAAATTCACTTTCGGATACGTGGTGGCTATGGCTTCAGCATATTCCAAGTAGACAAGATTTGGAGTATCAAAAGACGCACTATTTGGATTTTCACCGTGGGGATCCCAAAACTTGACGTTCTCGCAACAACTCGTCAGCCTCTTGAGAGTGGAGACAGAAACAGAGCAAGAATCCCAAAGACACGACCATATATGATCGAGAACAAGTTCTTCAAGGATGTAGCAACCAGAAAGAAGTTTGCTGAACCCAATTTCCCTATCATCAAACATAACTGACTTGAGAGAGAGAGTCTTAAGCTTTGGAAGATGAAAATCTTTCACATTAATGCAAGGGCCATCTCTAATTTCAATAGTCAGCTTAACCAGTGTCTCGCTCAAGAAGATCTTTTCAGGAAGCCGAGATCTCCAATCCTTCAAATCCACGACTAGTCGAAAATCCGATAAACCACGTACCAAGAACTTGTGAATCCAACGAATGACACTATCTCGATCAACAGGGTCATGATGATCTACCACCTTTAGAGAGAACTTGTCTAGACGAGAGTTGCCTTGTAAATCCAAGATCCTATCCACGAAATCCACAAAGCTTGTAGAAAGCTTCAACCTTTTGTTGTTAACCACGTAAACGAAACCAAACAAACCAGCCTCATGTAGAGGATTCTTAACCCTTTTACCAGGATGCAGAAAGACCGAGTCATCAAACTCAAGGTTTGGAACAAACGCAAGTAGGTTACGCCATCTTCTCGAGAGAATCGAGGTTGAAGCAGATTCTTTCGTAGTGAGGAACGACAGAACATGGCAAAGAAGTTCGTCCGGCAAATCGTTGATCATATCTTTCGAAACAGAATCCATGATTGCACCGTGAAAGATCGATACTTTTAAGAGCCTGCGCAACAGAACACACAAAAAAAGATTCCAGATTTCAATTTTGGCAATCTCAAATCGTATGGCACACACTACTACTGTACTAATCTACAAGATCAGAGAAGAAGGAATGATTACGGAAACTTACTTTATCGAATCCGACGACGATTGAGAGATTCCAAGAGCCGAATTCAGAAACTATTATCTTGCGGGAGAATTAAAAATTTTAGGGCGAGATTTTATTTGCCGAATTTTCCCAGTAATTTTGTTATTTAAATATGTAGGGTTTTAGTGTATCCCACTTATGTAGCTCTTATCTCAAAAGTTATGTAGAGATAAGACATGTAAAATATAAATGTCGAGACTATGCTTAGATAAATGTACCGATTGCTAAGATTTGTCCACCAGCTATATTTATATACAGACAACTAAATTCAAACAGTTTCCTTCATGAATTGGATCTTGCATTTGGAAGCTTTGGGAAGAAGCAAAACATCTTTCATGAGGCGACTTTTTTCTTCATCATTCACTGCTTTATGATGAACCTTAACCATTTGAAGACGCGATAATTTCCCCAAAAAATGCTTCATTTTGTTAACTTCTTGACAAGTTCCTTTATACCTTGTAATCTCTAACACCTCCACTGCAGATGATGAGAAAGAAGCAGACACATCGTCCCAGGAAAAGCAGAGACGGGAAATTGGTCTCAAATCTTCCCATCCTTTAGCAACATAGTGCACTAGACCCTGCCAAATCACGTTGGAGAAAATCTCATTGTAGATACAGAGTTAGCATACATGTATACTTCTTTTGCATAATATACCTTGATGATGAGAGTTTCCAGATTAGGAGAGTTGTTGAGCATAGATGGAAGCAATTTCCAGAAGATGAATGTTGAACCATGAGGTTTATCGCTTCCTAGAGATAAAGAACGCAAATTGTTGAACACCGGTATCATTTTACCGCGGTAATAGAGCGCCTGAAACACATGACCAAAAAATCAAATCTTTTGTAGTGTTTACTGATGACCAACAACCACAATTAAAAAAAAAAAGCAAGAAGACTGACCTCTAAAGCATCCGGAGATAAGCAGAGGATCTTGACATTTCTGATCGCCTTGAAAAAGGTTGTGACATCACCAGAAACAAAACCACTGCTATTTGGTTTGCGCATGATTTGAAAAGCTGTCAAATTAAAATCAATCTTAGCTTCAACAAGGCTGTCCAATTTCAGATTTTCATACTTGTCCGCAACCACATCAGTATACTCCAAGTAAACAAGACTCGGAGTATCAAACGAAACACAAGGCTTAGGAGCACAGCAATCAGAATCCCTTCTATATACAAGACTCTTGAGCGTTCGAGTAGAAGAAGCAGACCCATTCCAAAACTTCCACTCGTTCGATTCATGAATCCGCAGGCTTTGAAGCGAAGGAAAAGCTAATAGAATCTGTTTAAACCCATCCTTATCATCATCACGAAACTCAACTAAATCAAGAACAAGGGAATTAAGCGTTGGAGAAACAACATCTGAAGGAAACTGAGCAAGACGGATCATTGTTCCGATTCTAAGGTTTACCAAAGTCTTGCTCCTAAAGACATTAAACGGCAATTGAAAGATTCCAAAATCAATGCGTAGAGAAAGATCCAAGACACCAAGATCCCTTACAGTTGTTAGTATCCACTTGGTTATGCAATCTGGTGCAACACCTCCTTGACGACACTTGAGAGACACTCTTTGAACAGGGGATGAAGTCTCGACTCGTAGAGACAGTAACCTATCCACGAAAGCCTTGAAAAAAACATTTTTTCGTCGACCCTTTTGGGGATTCAGAAACACGGTGTCGTCGAAATCGAATATAGGTATTGATAGAAGCAGATTAGACCAGCGCTTTGAGAGAACCGATGTTAAAGCAGCCTCCTTTGTCGAAAGGGAAGATAAGATTCGGCAGAGAAGATCGTCTGGTAAATTGCTAATCGCATCTCCACAACTTGGTTTCGCTTTTTTAGTAGCTTCCATGAGAATGAGATTAGGGTTTTCGAAACCCCCGAGAAGTGGACAATTGGATCCGATCACAGAATTCGCAATTCTTGAGAGAGAGGGGAGGAGACGATGAACAAACAATTCAGCAATTCTCGGATTAAACCGGTTTAGATGATTTAAACCGGTTCTCATAAGAATCGGTAGAAATGGGTCTGAGCCCGTTTCTTTGGGCCTATAAGGTAATTGATCTTTAACCAAATTCGAAAAGTTGACCCAAGAAAGAAAAAGATTCTTCGTTAAGATTGCTCTTGGATACAATCTTAGGGGAGGTATTGGTTTAGGATTTAGAAAAATTTTTAATGACTTTATGTTTTTGCTGATTGTTAGAATTATAGAAAATTGAAAGTTAAAAATGAAGGATTCTAAGAGATTGTTTAGGAAGTTTTTTAAAATCTTGATGATTTGTTTTTTCTAATCTCGTAAAATCTTTCTATTTGATGAAAAAGTTTTCATGACTTTTGTTATGAAGGAAATGATATAAAATCCTAAACCAATAACATAAAATTTGAATTCATTAACAATCCAAGATTCTTTTGTTTTACTTGAATAACATAAAACTTTTAATGACTTTATAAAACTTTTAGGGGGAGGTATTGGTTTAGGATTTAGAAAAATTTTTAATGACTTTATGTTTTTGCTGATTGTTAGAATCATAGAAAATTGAAAGTTAAAAATGAAGGATTCTAAGAGATTGTTTAGGAAGTTTTTTAAAATCTTGATGATTTGTTTTTTCTAATCTTGTAAAATCTTTCTATTTGATGAAAGAGTTTTCATGACTTTTGTTATGAAGGAAATGATATAAAATCCTAAACCAATAACATAAAATTTGAATTCATTAACAATCCAAGATTCTTTTGTTTTACTTGAATAACATAAAACTTTTAATGACTTTATAAAACTCTTAATCCAATAACACTAGATTTATCAAGATTTTAGATAACTTTTTACAAATCCACAACCAATAACACCAAATTTTTAAAGAGTTTTTAAAAGTCTTGATTGAATAACAACATATTTTACCTAAATTTTAAAGTCATTAAAATTCTTTCTAAATCCTAAACCAATACCTTCCCCTTAATCCAATAACACTAGATTTATCAAGATTTTAGATAATTTTTTACAAATCCACAACCAATAACACCAAATTTTTAAAGAGTTTTTAAAAGTCTTGATTGAATAACAACATATTTTACCTAACTTTTAAAGTCATTAAAATTTTTTCTAAATCCTAAACCAATACCTCCCCTTAAACTAATTTGTGTTTTGTTGGTTTTTCACGTCAGAAACTTTCACTATAAAGAGAGAACTATTATGGCTTGGGCTTGGCATGTAATTGTTAATCTTTCTTATGCATTTTTTCTAATTGAAAGCCTTTTTTTGATAATTAATTAATTGAAAAGCCATTTTACAACAAAAGAAAAGAAGAATAAATACAAATAAAAAAAAACTAAAGACAACAAACAACACACGAGAAAATAAGAAAAGGAAAGAAAAAGCAAAATTTCCAAAACAGGAGGGATAAATAGTGGAGTCGAAAAAGGTGACGTGTAGCAAATGCAAGAGAAACAGCCAAAGAAATTAGTAACTTTTTGAAAAATAGTGGTAACCAAACCAGACATTTGTCATTTTGCGTTATAGAAAGCAAAGTGCACTTTCTTGGAAAAACAAAAGCTCAAAATCCTCTCGTCCGCTGCTTTTTTATTTCCACTCTTGTGATAGTAGCAGGTGCAAAATCGCAAACCGTTTAATTTATTTATTTCGAACTGAAAAATAATAATAAATCGAACTAGCTATATATAACTTTTTACGTTGTTTAAAAAAAGATTCGTCGAATTTTAACGTATTTATAAGATGGGTAATATTAGTAGATAGTATAAATATTGAGTAAAATAAAGAAAATACTATAACAACATTTTTTTATAGAAAAATATCATATGACCACTTTTTTGGAGTAAAAAGACATAAATACTTTTTTTTGTTTTAGTGTTAGATAGAAAAACTGAAAGATTTGGTGAGATTTTTTAAAAATAGCATGTAATATTTATATTTTACATGTTATATTTGAACTAAATAGAGTTAAATTGTAAACCCAAACCGACATATAATTTCGTTCTAATTGCAAAATCTAAATCCTAAGCATCTCATTTGTGAACCCAAACCGATATATAATTTCGTTCTAATTGTAAAATCTAAACTCTAACCATCTCATTTGTGAACCCAAACCGACATATAATTTCGTTCTAATTGTAAAATCTAAACTCTAACCATCTCATTTGTGAACCCAAACCGACATATAATTTTGTTCTAATTGTAAAATCTAAATCCTAATCATTTCATTTGTGAACCCAAACAAATATATAATTTTTTTTTTATAAAATGACATAATATTTAAACAAATAATATGTAATATATGAAATGGATATAAGTGTAGGTGTATTTGAAGAGAGAGAATACTCTCTCGTGTATTTGAAGAGAGAGAATACTCTCTCTAATCACCACTATATAATTATGTTATTTTCTTAATTTTGTGGTATGTACTACGTATTCCCTTACAAGATTCTTAAGTTTGATCGAACAAAACGTGCACATGCGAAAGTGTTACAATAACACAAATGATAATATTGAATAATTGACGAATTTTTGTCTTACGTTCCTAATGTTCTATCCTCTCTCCTCAGAGTTCAGGTTATTGAAAACGTCAAAGTTTTCAATCAAACAACATATAAATATATTATGTGGAGATTTTTTACATGATAATATACGTATATATAAGAGACGGAGAGGAATTTGAATACTAAGTAGTAGGACAACAAGAGTGAAAACAAAGAAATATTTATATTCAAAAGCCAAAATGAACGACGTCGACGTGAGCCATGACGAAAATATACACTTACGACACATTTTATATCGACAAAGGACAACAACAAGGTTATCTACACGAAAATATACACGACACATATATAACGGCTTTATAACCCCACTGTACTTAAAATTTATAAAGAGCATGGTCGACCAAAGTTTGATTAGTTATACGAATTTATGATGACCGGGTGACGGTTCTATATTTTTTTACTCAACAAATATATAGAATTAGGATTCAATCAGCATTATATCGCGGGATATTTTTTTTTATTTTGCATCAAGATCATTTTGTTGTTGCATTTAATGATATTATATTTTTAGTGTTTTATAAATATATATTATTTAAATTATAATATTTCAATTTGTAGTGTTTTAAAATAAAATAAAGGATTAGATGAATATAAAGTTGATTGTTCTTTGTTGTGTTTTGAGATAAAGTTAATTACGTGAAATTTGATTATTATATAGTTTTAATTTTTATACAAAAAATAATTTCATATAATGTGACTACTGAGGAATTGATGTCTGGCTTATTGAGTTTCTTTATTTGTTCACGTGATGAGCCTCTAATTTTTTTTTTTTTTTTTTTTTTTTTT
>NC_025691.1:2627830-2651842 GCF_000633955.1 Camelina sativa
TTTTTTTTTTTTTTTTTTTTTTTTGTCAAAAGCTTTTTATTGCGAATGCGTCCTTTTAAGATCTCACAGGTTTAAAATTTTAAATAATATACAAAGTTGTAATGAACTGGCCGGCCAGTGGTGGATAAATTAATAATGAGATTATATATAACTTTACATGGAAATATCCCCTTTCCATTCGTAACTAGTAGTATATTTTAGAATAAAACATACGCTAATTTGGAACACAAGTGAATCGGTGATCTCATTTTTATTTAATTTTTCCACCAAATCTAGAATTTGATCTCAAAACTAGTCTACAGTCTTAATCTCACTGGGCCACGTGTACATAGAAAATCAAACCTTCTTGTTATTTAACTATAAGAAGTTTTCGACTTTGTTATATAAATTTTGTTTTATCTTGGCCACTAACAAAAACAAACTAAAGTCAAAATTTACCACTTCACCTAACTTTTCCCTACTTAACAAAAAAAAAAAAAAGGCATTACCACTTCACCTAATATATCATAACTAACAGTAAATGTTATTTTTCACTAAATGTAATCCTTGTGAGTTACTTACTAGCTAGTCACACCATTACGAAGTCTCTTCGAGACATCATAAAAAGAAATGTCCACCAACGAAAAGGCAATGGTTGGCAAGAAACGACATAAGGTACGGTAGGTAGGTAATCTTTAAATACTATAAATTAAATAAAATAGTCGGAAATAAATATTTGTGAAGAAGTTTAAGTTCAATTTGGATCCGACTCCCGTGGGTGTCGCTGTCCCACTGTCACGTGTTATAATATAATATCAAGCTTAACATATAATGAAACTGAGCTCCGAAAATATACATATAATTATATCCCATTGCATAATGTTTTTTTTTGTATTGTTATTTTGGTATTTTATATCTACGTTTTATATATTCTCTCCGTTTCAAAATATAAAATATTTTAACTAAAATACGTAGATTAAAAAGTCTTTATTTAAGTTCAACTAATCAGAAACAATATTACATAATATAAAATACTAAACTAATTTAAAAATTGCATCGAAATTTAAAAATATCATATATGCCAATTGAGATGCAAACAAGAACATATCGCCAACCATCATGTTATAGTAATAAATACATATCGCGCGCCAATCCCTAATTTATTGACCTTACATTTCGCCAATCCCAAATTTATATAATCGCACCATTTTCTTATACTGAAGACTAAACCAATCACACCTTCATTCTCTCAATAACCACACATTCACGCTTCTACTAAAATACTATTAACTAATTTATACGTTTAATAAGAAATATGTAACAGTCAATTATTTTTTATACAAATACATTATATTAGTCATGTGGTGTGTACTCTTTTCAGAGTTTATTTGTCTTTTCTTTTTGTATGTATTAGATGTCTAGTAGAGGACTGATAAGTAAAAGTAAAATGCAATCTACAAATCTAATGAGGGGGAATATATCATTGGAAATGTGTGAAAGAGAAACCTCCTACTTTTCAGTAATAGGGTAAAGCGATAAAACCTCCAAAATAATTAGAGAAATCAACTAATGTAATAATGCGGTTAAGAGAATCCAAACAAAATAATAAGTATATTTTTCCCCTAAAAGATAAATTCGAGTTCTGAGAAGGCAGAGAAGTTGAGTACTTCTTCCATTTTTCTTTCGTGTTTTACATCTTCATAGAGACTAACCAATTTCTTCTTCTTCTTCTCTCTCGAATCGATCTTTCGTTTCCCGCTCTTACATATTTTTTTTTCTTCGGTTCAATCTCCATTCTTGTTTGAATGTCCAGAGAAATTACACGGGAAAAAAGGGGAAGTGAGTACGAAAATATTTCCTGATTTTCTTTTAAGGAGAGGAGAAACCAAAAATAAGAAGAAAAAAAAATGATAGAAATTTTTTGGACTTGGTTCTGCGAGAATCATCACCAGACATCATCAAACTGCACTCTTCGACTTCTTCAGATATGTTTCGGTATCACACTCTCAGCCCTAACTCTCTGTATTTCCTTGTTTCTCAAGGAATCCCCCAAGCATAATTATAGATTCCATTGTCTACGAATCGTGTCTCCTGTTTTCAACGTCATCATCGGATCTCTCGATTTGATTTTAGCGATTTGGATTTTACGAGAGAATCACGATAAGCCCTTAATCTTCTGGCTGGTCGTTCTGATTCAAGGGTTTACATGGTTGTCAATAAACCTAGTCGTTTGCGTCAGAGGAACAAAGATTCGAAAGTCTTCATTGAGGTTGTTATCTATTTTCTCCTTCTTCTATGCTTTGGTCTCGAGTTGTTTGGCTGTGAACAATGCTCTTTCTGGAGAGGAAGTGTCGATTAGGACGATTCTTGATGTTTTGTTACTCCCTGGCTCAGTTTTATTACTCTTGAGTGCTTACCAAGGCTATAGATTTGAAGAATCTGGTGAGAGTAGTTTGTATGAGCCTCTTAATGTTGGTGATCATTCAAATGGTTTCAATGAAAAATCCGATTTTGATCACCGGGTCAGCCAGTTTGCTAAAGCGGGGTTGTTCAGTAAGTTATCATTCTGGTGGTTGAATTCTCTGATGAAGAGAGGCAATGTGAAGGACTTGGAGGAAGAAGATATACCCGAGCTTCGCAAGGACGAGCGTGCTGAGACGTGTTATTCCTTGTTTGAGGAGAATCTCAATGAGCAGAAGAGAAGATTAGGGAGTTCTTGTCGTAGGCCTTCGATCTTGAAAGTGACTGTTAGTTGTGTCTCGAAAGAGCTTTTGATCTCTGGTTGCTTTGCTTTTATGAAGATTGTTGCTGTTTCAGCGGGTCCTTTGCTTCTGAATGCTTTCATTTTGGTTGCTGAAGGCAATGCAAGCTTTAGATATGAAGGGCTTGTGTTGGCTGGGTTGCTGTTCTTCTCAAAGATGATAGAGTCTTTGTCACAGAGACAGTGGTATTTCAGATGTAGGCTTGTTGGTTTACGAGTGAGGTCTCTACTAACTGCAGCTATAAACAAGAAACAGCTGAGATTGAACAACTCTTCAAGACTGATCCATTCGGGCAGCGAGATTATGAACTACGCAACTGTTGATGCTTACAGAATTGGGGAGTTTCCATATTGGTTTCACCAGCTTTGGACGACAAGCTTTCAGCTACTAATAGCGCTTGGGATTCTCTTTCACTCTGTGGGAGTTGCTACGTTTTCAGCCCTAGCTGTGATAATACTTACTATTCTATGCAATGCTCCCATCGCGAAACTTCAGAACAAGTTCCAAAGCGAACTCATGACCTCTCAGGACGAGCGGCTCAAGGCCTGCAATGAGTCTCTTGTCAACATGAAGGTTTTGAAGCTCTACGCGTGGGAATCACATTTCAAGAAGGTTATTGAGAAGCTAAGGAACACAGAGTTGAAATCTTTGAAGGCAGTTCAGATGAGAAAGGCTTACAATGCGGTTCTGTTCTGGTCATCACCGGTCTTTGTCTCTGCTGCAACTTTTGCAACTTGCTATTTCCTAAACATTCCACTGAGAGCAAGTAACGTTTTCACTTTTGTGGCAACGCTGCGTCTGGTACAAGATCCAGTAAGAATGATCCCTGATGTTATTGGAGTGACTATTCAGGCTAAAGTTGCCTTCAGTCGCATTGCAACATTTCTAGAAGCTCCTGAGCTTCAAGGTGGGGAGACTAGGAGAAAGCAGCGATCAGAAGGCGAGCAGAACGCTATTGTTATTAAATCTGCGAGCTTTTCCTGGGAGGAGAAAGGTTCAACAAAACCGAACTTGAGAAATGTGAGTCTTGAGGTCAAGTTTGGGGAGAAAGTGGCTGTTTGTGGTGAAGTTGACTCAGGCAAGTCAACACTTTTAGCTGCTATTCTTGGTGAAACTCCATGTGTCTCAGGAACGGTGAGCCAATTGTTCCATCTCTCCTCTTAGCTTTGGATTTTAACAAATTTATATATCTGAAAACTATGTTTCTGATCTTTATTTGAATCATCCAAAACAGATAGATTTTTATGGTACCATCGCCTATGTTTCACAAACAGCCTGGATCCAAACAGGGACAATAAGAGATAACATCCTCTTTGGAGGTGTGTTGGATGAACAACGTTACCGTGAGACAATTCAAAAGTCTAGCCTAGACAAAGATCTTGAGCTCTTACCTGATGGAGACCAGACTGAGATTGGTGAAAGAGGTGTAAATTTAAGTGGAGGACAGAAACAGAGGATTCAACTCGCTCGTGCGCTTTATCAAGATGCAGATATATATCTCCTTGATGATCCATTCAGTGCTGTTGATGCACACACTGCTTCGAGTTTGTTCCAAGTAAGTACTTACTAAATAGAATCTTCGCATTGCCATTTACTTGGAAACACGGAAGCTAATGAGCGTGATTTTTCAGGAATATGTTATGGACGCTCTCGCGGGAAAAGCTGTGTTATTGGTTACACACCAAGTTGATTTCTTGCCTGCTTTTGATTCTGTCTTGGTAACTTGATCTTGAAATCAGAATTGATTCTTTGGTTGTTGTTATGTTTCATAAGCCTTATTGTACTTCTTTCTTTCTCTAGTTAATGTCAGATGGAGAAATCATTGAAGCCGATACATACCAAGAACTCCTAGCTAGAAGCGAAGACTTTCAAGATCTAGTGAACGCTCACAGAGAAACAGCTGGTTCCGAAAGAGTGTTGACAGTAGACAGCCCTAGCAAACCGGTGAAGGAAATCAACAGAGTTCTTCTTCTCAATCCAAGGTCTTGAAACCGAGTCGTTTGATCAAACAGGAAGAGCGAGAGAAGGGAGACACGGGGTTGAGACCGTACATACAGTACATGAATCAGAACAAAGGTTACATATTCTTCTTCATCGCGAGCTTATCTCAGGTAACATTTGCAGTTGGACAGATTCTTCAGAACTCTTGGATGGCTGCAAACGTAGATAACCCTCAAGTTAGCACTTTGAAGTTGATCTTGGTCTACTTGTTGATTGGGTTGTGCTCAGTTCTCTGCTTGATGGTTAGATCCATCTGTGTGGTGATTATGTGCATGAAGTCATCAGCTTCTTTGTTTTCTCAGCTTCTTAACTCTCTTTTTAGAGCTCCTATGTCGTTTTATGACTCTACACCTCTTGGAAGGATTCTTAGCAGGGTAAATGCTAATGAACTTTATGAATATCTCATGTTTATTGTCTGGAAGTTCAACTTCTTTAACTGTAAAATTCTTGGTAATTGCAGGTCTCATCTGACTTGAGCATTGTAGATCTTGACGTTCCTTTCGGTCTGATCTTTGTGGTTGCATCTACAGTAAACACAGGTTGTAGTCTTGGAGTGTTAGCAATCGTTACTTGGCAAGTCTTGTTCGTGTCTGTTCCCATGGTTTATCTAGCATTTCGTTTACAGGTCAGATTCTTTTTCTTGAATTCCTCTTTGTGTTTTCTTGAAAACGAACTAACAAGAGTTTTTGTTTTCTTTTCCTTTGATCGGTTTACAGAAGTACTACTTCCAA
Organism: Camelina sativa; assembly: GCF_000633955.1. Taxonomy (NCBI): domain Eukaryota; kingdom Viridiplantae; phylum Streptophyta; class Magnoliopsida; order Brassicales; family Brassicaceae; genus Camelina; species Camelina sativa. The sequence continues at coordinate 2,633,304 of NC_025691.1, forward strand.
ACAGCGAAAGAGTTGATGCGGATCAATGGCACGACAAGATCTTATGTGGCGAATCATTTAGCAGAATCAGTAGCAGGAGCAATAACAATAAGGGCATTTGATGAAGAAGAGAGGTTTTTCAAGAAAAGTCTCACACTCATCGATACAAATGCTAGTCCTTTCTTTCACAGCTTTGCAGCTAATGAATGGCTGATTCAGCGGCTTGAAACCGTCAGCGCTATCGTTCTTGCTTCCACTGCTTTCTGCATGGTTTTGCTTCCTACAGGAACATTTAGCTCTGGTGAGTCATCATCACTGAAAATAGAAGTTCCTTGCGATGTGATTCACTGTTGTGCTTATTAATGGTGTTTGTTTCTTGTGTCAGGGTTCATCGGTATGGCGCTATCTTACGGTTTGTCATTGAATATGGGACTTGTTTACTCCGTACAGAACCAATGCTACTTAGCTAACTGGATCATTTCGGTTGAGAGGCTTAAGCAGTACACAAATTTAACACCTGAGGCTCCTGAAGTAATAGAAGAGACTCGACCACCGGTAAATTGGCCGGTCACAGGCCGAGTCGAAATCTCTGATTTGCAGGTAAGTTTGATTAACACACACTAACTGATTCTGAAAATGAGAGTTTGTTGATCTTATAATGTTCATATATACAGATAAGATACAGACGAGAATCACCATTGGTTTTAAAAGGAATCAGCTGCACATTTGAAGGAGGGCACAAGATTGGAATTGTTGGCCGGACCGGTAGTGGAAAGACAACTCTGATCAGTGCTTTGTTCAGACTTGTTGAGCCTGTTGGAGGAAAGATCGTTGTCGACGGTGTTGACATCTCCAGAATCGGAGTTCATGATCTGAGATCAAGATTTGGGATTATACCTCAAGATCCAACTCTGTTCAATGGAACAGTGAGATTTAATATGGATCCTTTGTGTCAGCATTCAGATGCTGAGATTTGGGAGGTATGTTTAACTTAATAAACAATTTGAAAGACTAAGAATCTTAGGAAGAACTTGCCCAAAATAAACCATTTTTCAAATGCAGGTTCTTGGAAAGTGTCAACTAAGAGAGGTGGTTCAAGAAAAAGAAAACGGCTTAGATTCATTAGGTAAGAAATCTGAGTTTCATTAAAAGAGACAGCTGTTCTTGTTAGGTAGATGTTTTGTGTGGCTCAAAGTTGGGTTATTGTTTTCGATAGTTGTGGAAGATGGATCAAACTGGAGCATGGGACAGAGACAGTTGTTCTGTTTGGGGAGAGCAGTTTTGAGAAGAAGCAGAGTATTAGTCCTTGACGAAGCCACAGCATCAATAGATAATGCAACAGATTTGATACTTCAGAAAACAATAAGGCGTGAATTTGCAGACTGTACCGTCATTACAGTTGTTCACCGTACAATGGTTCTCTCCATAAGCGACGGTGAGTGTTGTATTTGCATAATCTTAATTGCTTTCTCTGCATCTGTTTGATAAGATATTTGATGGGTTTTGACTGAATTGTAGGACGAATTGTGGAGTATGATGAACCAATGAAGTTGATGAATGATGAAAACTCCTTGTTTGGAAAGCTTGTGAAAGAGTATTGGTCTCACTACAACTCGGCTGACTCACGTTAAGATATCGAAAATGTAATAGGCGATCTTAGAAAGAAAAAACAAACTGTAATTGTTTGATATATTCTTGAATAAAAATCTGATTACACAATAATTAATACATCAAAAGCTACGATATAGAAAGGCCTCTTCGTTTCCTTCTTGCAAAAACAGTAATGCTCTCACATCTGTCACAAGACTCACAACATGAATATATACATGTCCCAATCAAGAGAGAGAGGATGACATATAAATTCAATTCATAGTACAACAACAAATGTACTCTGGCTAAGACTGTAGAAGAACCAAAAATCACAGAGATCAAGAGACAAATGCTCCTCAATCATAAAAATATTGGCTCCCAAGATTGCATCATTAGATACCTGGAGGGATGTTAGAAATAACTGGAACAGCTCTTTTGATCTGAACTGGGATTAGGAGTCTTCTTTAACCCGATTTGTTTTGTTTCTTGACAAGCATGATAAAACTCATGCATCATCAATTAGTAGAGCATTTGAGGGTGTGAAGTTACTTAGCTGAGTTTTTCACTGGGTCTGCGACATATTTTCTATACACCAGTCTTCTCAGGTTCTGTAGTGTGGTTCTCTGAGTGACCAGGCCGTTTGCTTGTGTCAGCTGATTCCTCTGTGGTCTCGACAATCTCCATACTCGCTGTTCTACTCCTTCTGTTCCTCCGCTCCTGCAAAAAAACATACTAGTTTGTTGATATATGTACAAAACACAAATAAAAATTACTGTAGAATTGGACCACTTGTTACAGTATGATAAAGTTGAATATTTCCAGAGAATTCGTCTAAAAGCGGTGAATTAAGTATGCATACCTCACGAAAAGGGTGCTCATCGGATTCAAGCATCCGCACAACCTGGCTCATTTTAGGTCGTTTCTCTGCTTCAGGATCCACACATCTCAGGGCAACGAGAAGTGCACGTTTCAGAGCACGTGTAGCGGGTTTGGGCTCAATTCTTGGATCAGCAACTTCTTCAGCTCTTCTTGTTCCAACCATCATCTTTAGCCATTCAACCAGATTCACCTGCCAACAAGAAAGCATGTTTCAACACCAAATTAACATATGCCTGGATACATTGACAACGCAGACATTTAGCTTACCTCATTAGCTGGACGTTCATAGTCAACTGGATCTCTTCCAGTTATAGTTTCTAGCAGTAGGACACCAAAGCTATAAATGTCGCTCTTCTCATTCAATAGACCTGTATTGGCATATTCGGGTGCTACATAGCTGAAGCACATACACATGACCTTTATTAGATGAAAAAAAACCCATCATCGATAAAGAGGGTACATATTTCAGACTTACCCAAAGGTTCCCATGACTCTAGTTGTAATGTGACTCTCACCCGACTCTAAGAGCTTGGCTAACCCAAAATCGGAAAGCTTTGCATTGAAGTCATCATCAATCAGGATATTGCTTGCTTTAATGTCTCTGTGGACTACTTTTGGTTCTATTGCTTCATGCAAATAGGCTAGCCTGTGAATTGTAGTGCAGAGCATGTCAATTCATGTCAATAAGTTATAATTTAAACTTCAAGTAAGAGGCCCAACAACAGTCTACAGTTTAAGCAACTTACGCTTGTGCAGTACCGACAAGAATCTTCATGCGGGCCTCCCAAGTGAGAGTGCTATCTTTCCCCAAGGCTCCATGTAACCATTGTTCTAAGTTACCACTATTCACATACTCATAAACAAGCATCCTGCAATACGTCCAAATAAAAATTGGTTCAAGGGTCTAGTTCTACTCAGAGCATTAACGGTTATTCATTTGGCTGTAATTAATGATTAGTAGCATATTCAGGCTGATAAGAAGCAAGCAAGACCCACCTATTAACACCCTCTATGCAATATCCTAGAAGCCTTACAAGGTTCTTGTGCCGTACATGACCAATAGCCTCAACTTCAACCCGGAACTCCTTCTCAGCCTGTCCCCTGTTGACAAAATTGTGATAGGATTACTAAACAAGTAAAAAGGAATCCAATACAGGGTTCACAAAGCTTTGACAATCCCAAACAAAAACTTACAGATTGTTGAGAAGCTTCTTCACAGCAACATCATTACCGTTAATGAGTCTACCCTTATAAACTACTCCATAACCACCCTCACCAATTACATTTTCAGCAGAAAAACGGTTGGTGGCTAGCTGAAGATCCCGAAGAGTAAACCAGTGTCCCCAACCAAGATGAGATATCTCTGGCAAACCAACCAAAGGAGATGCTGTTACAAGTCCACCCTGCGAAAGGGAAGCTTGTCTCCAAGCGTTTCCAAAGCTTCCTTCTTCACCGGAGTGAGAACTACAAGCTCTTTCATGATGATGCACAGAGCTACATTGACTTATACTATCATTATCACTAGACTTGGTTCTTCCCAAGTAAGACATCATCTTTCCCGAGTTTCTGTCACTAGATTTGTCAGCAGTTGTGAAACCCAAATTTTCATTATGATTTTGAAACCCACCAACTCTATCATCAACCCTGATATCTTTGGCCACGTGTGGTATTTGACTGAAAGGTAATAGCTTGTGAGATGATCTCCGGGACTTTCGTCGGAATGCAATCCATAGAGAGAGGATACAGAGAACCAAAACTACAAATGTGCAAACTACCAAACAAATCAATACCCACAGTTTCATACCCGTCAAACCTAAAAACGAGACTTTCTTAGACATTCCAGCACTCAAAGAACTCTCAGAAGACATATCTTTGGTCCTGTCTTCCCCTTTTTGCTCACAACTTCACAATTCCCACCTAGTAAACAAGAAAACATTCAACTTTTAAAAACCTTTCCGTTACATACATCAAGAGGACTAAGAAGAAGACATCTCTGACTTTCACAAATCTTACAAGCAAAAAGGAAGAATTTTTTTTCCTTCTTCTAAAAATAAAAAGTAGGATTGAATCTAAAAATTGGTAAGAAAAGATGCCGACTCAGAAGTTTGCATTAACCAGTTGGACCAAAAAAAAGCTGACACAACATATATAGTAGAAGAAGAAGAAGAAACAAGATTCAAAAAAGCACGCGCAATTTCAGCAATTAATTGCGGCATATCAACAAACAAGTTATGTGCATTAACTTCCCAACATTTGTCACCAAATCAAAACTTGAAGACAAAAAAAAAAAAAAAAAAAAAAAAAAAAAAAGGAAACCCGGCTGGCTCTTAAACCCATTGGAAAGGAATCACTTACGATTGAAGCAAAGAGACATTATCACAAAAGAATCATATAATGCTACCGGAAAAGAAAAAAAAAAGTAGTTCTTTTTTTGTGAGTTCCATGAATGTTACCTTAGAACGTTGGCCTTTTCGATTTCTTATCTATCTTCTGCTCAAAGGTTTCCGCTTTGCTTTGATTTTGAAGCAAACCAAAGAGAAAGTGAAATAAAGAAGAGAAGGCAATTAGCATATATGCTGCTTAATTAATGATTGAATTGCAATTGCAATTGAAGTTTCTCTCCAGCCCACCAAATAAACCCCAGAAAGAAAGGGAAAAAAAAAATTGGTTTTAGGTAAATTCCAACAAGGAATCAGAAGAAAGATTGAAACTTTTTACTCTCTCAACTATTGAATAATGTATGTAAGGAGGATTCAAGAGAGAGAGTTAGGGTTTGTAGATTTTAGGATTTTAGTAGTGTGAAGCTGCAAGGGTTAAATGAGGGAAGAAAAAAAAAAAGTTGGGTGAGAGAGAGAGAGTGTTCTAAAGCTGGAAAGAAAGCTTTGATTTGCAATTTGAGGAAAACAATATCAAGAGAGAGAGAGAGAGAGCAGTGAAGGGAAAGCAAAGATAGTGAACTTTGACAACTGTGTCATTTATAGCTGGATCATCATATAAATAATAATTATTATTATAACAACTATTTTTTTTTTTTTAAAAATTTATTAAGAAGGTTGAAAATAAATTAAAATTGTAGAAAAAAAAACTGAAGTGGATAGAGAGCAACAACAAGGGAAAGTACAAAAGAGAGAATTCTCAGATGCAGGCTTTGGAAATTTTGGTCTTATCTTCTCATTTGCTCAGTTCAATAAACTTCTTGTTTGACTTCAATATAGAAACTAATTTGATCTTTATAAAACAAGAAACTACACTTTATTGGAGTCTAATAAGTTTCTAATGTTGTAATAAAGTTTTTTTTTTGAACAAAGAGTTTCTAATATTGTAATAAAGATATTTTCTCGATTTAAGTTTGATTTTTTTTTTACTTAGGAGGGCTGAGTTAAAAAAAAAAAAACTCACACTTATTAGAGCACATTGTCTGCTTTATGATTTTTTATTTTTTATTTTTTTTTTATAGAATTGCTTTTCAATGGATCCCCTTTTTCCTGGCTAAGTGTAGCATTATTTTTATTATTTTGTTTTTATCTCTTTATACAATACAATCTTTTATCACATGCAAGACAAAGCCAAAGAATAAAGAAATTGAAGTTTCATCATATATGCCTCGGACATTAAATTGGTGTGTCGAGCAATAATAACTAGAAGAAGAAGATGTATTAATACTATTATAATCATATCCATAAACAAGTCAAAAAGAATCATAAAAATTTCATGATGATGTGCATTCAAGAATTTAGGGTCTAATTAAAATATTGTTTTTCATCGACTTTTCCCGCAATTATTGTAAATATTAAATCAAAAACCAAAAGAAATCAATTGAGCTATAATTAAAGAGCATATGTCAAAATCATCGTGATAAGTACAACACATGAGTGTGATGAGTGTGTGAGGTGTCCAACTCCAACGAAACTACTATCATCCCTATAACTTAACTCTCATATATATAGACAACTACTAAAGTACTGAACTACTTTAAACGACACCGTTCTGTGGAAGGAGGTTATTGCTTAAGCCACAAGAAACCAGGGAACAGAGAATATTCATGGTTACTTGTGCGAAGAAGTTGCTTTGTCTTTCCGACCAGCAAGGATCATGGAGATTTGGAGGCCTCTGCTAAACGCTTGATTGAAAAGCAGACGAGCTTGGAACTCGGAAACAATAGGGAACCAAGACAGAACAGCGATTGGTGCAAAGATTACAAGTCCCATTATCTTTTCATATGCTCTTCCTAACTCTTTCACCGAGTCCCAAATCCCTAAAGCCTTGATTGGCGACCTCAGTACTTGCCCAATCTGACAAATAAATATAAAAACCAATCGTTGTTTAAAGAACATGATGCAAGTGTCGATAATATGATTCTGAAGGGGGTTTTGATGGCTATTTACCAGAAGAATCGCCCACCCGGTTGGAAGAAAAGCAAGAATGGAAGCAAAGAGATCGGTGAGTGTGAGTTGGCACACTACAAATAATATAGTCATGACTGACAAGAAGCCGAGGAAGAGAAGTGCTTTAAGAATCCTGAACATTAGCTGAAAATCCGTACCAAATCTTCTTCTGCCCATAGATACCATCTGACATTCAGAAAGGATCAAACTCAAGTGAGTAAAGGTTATATAAGCGATTCATGATCATATGTGTAAAGAATGAAGGATTTGTGAAACCTTTAGAACAAGTAATGATGTGAGCAAGACCACCCAAGAGAGCCCATAAACCTACAAAGAGGAAGTAAAAAGAGATTTGAGGTTATAGGATCATAGACCCATAATCTAACATTAAAAACCGAAAGTTGCAAGAAAAGTGATGAACATTTTTACCAAAAAGCTCTTGCTGTTCTGAGAGATATTGAGCTGGTAAACAATTCCGTATTGATATATGAAAAAGCGGAGAGCAAGTGCGATTTCCATAACTCTCCCTCTAATATTTGTATGTTTGAGGTGTTCTTGCTCTAAATTCCACCACGATTCCCAACTCTTTTCAACCGGGATGCCTATACCACCACGATCTCCAAGCCACCGTTTCCAATCAGTCCAATCGTCAACCGTCTTTTGCCACTCAAAACCTGAAGGGTTAAATATAAACGGTGCGAACAACCACGAGCCAACCATGAACCACATCGAGACTGTGATATACAGATAAAGGCTTGAACTCCGGTATGAACTCCCATAGACTTGATAAACAGATAGCAATGCAAGCAGCTCTAATCCCTTCACAAAGTGACTTCTCGAGTATAACCTGTAGTTTTCCGCAAATTTCGCATGGAAAACAACAAATCCACGCCCTGTCGGTCTATATTTGGAACCACCATGTAAAATTGTTCTCCCGTAATAATGTGACTTTGTCCCAAGCTGGAATGTAAAGAAAACAGAGGCTAGCTGCAGCTGCATTATAAAAAAGTCGACAATAGCAGTGCGAAATCCGTGTTCCAAGCCAATTTCCATTACCATCGGTAGCACCATCAAGAAACCTAGCTGAAATATGGACTGAGTAGCCAGAGCCTGCTCAAGAGCCGCAAGTTGATTTGGCGTTGCGAGTCGCATAATCTCTTTCTCCAATCCACTCATAACCATGTACATACGTCCATACAGGAATGCATATACAGTAAGCACTGTGAGCTGAAAAAAGGACAAGTCATAACCTTAAGCCATGTTGATCACTTAAGTAGAAAGTGGGATGCATTAAGTATAACATATTTTTACCAATATCAATTGAAATCATAAAAAGAAAATAAGCAAACTCGAGATATAAATTTTTGAGCATACCATGCTACTAAAATAGAATCCAATGGTCGTAAAATAGAATGAGAGCATCCTGTAAAAGTCAAACCGATGCCCCAAACGGTAAACATCACGGCTTAACGTTTGTTCCCCGTTACCATTTGCTACTTTAGCTTCAAAAATTGAGATTGGGTTCAATCCCACATCCCGTCCCTTTCCAACTTGGATATACTCGTGATGTGTAACATATCCCCCGCGGAGAGTTGAATTGAAGCCTATATACATTGACAAACAAATCAACAGCTGCTTTAGTTTTGCTTGGAACGAACTATCGGTCCTCTATCGTAGAATTGTTAACATTTAGAGAACAACGAAGCCATTACCTCCGAAAATATCCTCACTCAAATTTATTACTTTCGAAGCTTTGCTCACACCGCCCCTTGTTATGTGAAAGATTCTGTCAAATATATCAGGATGGCCATAATGGAAACGGACCCTGCACCCATAAAGAAGAAAAGAGTTAAACAAGCAAATCAAGAAGGATATAACTAAACAACTAAGTAAACCACTAAGTAAACCAAGAGTAGTAAATGAAAAAGTTTAAGTCGTTAAGAAAAATACCTCAGAGGGTTTGCCAAAATTCTTTGGCCAATTGTCACAAAACTACTCTCCTGATTGGACATGAACCAGGCTAATGACGAAACACTATACCAAGAGAGGGAAAGAAGTAAGAATATGCCAACATGTAGTTGCTATTCAGTCAAATTTCTTAAGCAGAAAATGTTAAAAAACTGATATCGTGCTAGGTGGATGTACCTTCCAGTAAAAATATGCTCTCTCAGACCCAAAATCGTTGGCTTGCGTCTGCCAACACGCTCCTTATTGAATTCCTCCAATACATTTCTTAGTTTGAAAGCTTCTTCAAAGTAATTGTCCTGCACAGAGACTAACCATGAGGACGTGACATTCGATTTATGGTTTTGACTTATGAGAATGAAGAAAAAAAATACATACTTGATTCATATCTATAGTTTGTAGTGCTTCACCACGTGTAAATATGATAGCATGATTTTGATTTTCAGGCTTTCCTTCACCTATCTCAGCTGGAGGACCAGGAAGCTTGATGCGGTAAATTTCCTAATAATGAAAGACCATTCACGTTAAGAAGGATGACATATATAGAAATCGAATCTGCATTATGGAAAACAACATATAAATAAGAGAAACTGCTAAAGAAGCGGAGAAGCAAAATTATTAGGACTTGAGGTACAATCTAAACATAGTTTATGGAACTCTGATTAGTGAAATCATTATAGAGTATATCAGTATATGCATCCCTTTTAGTAAAGTCAACCATTTTCCGGGAAATCCTTGTACCTCATCAAACTTGTCGCCTCCTTTTAGAAGTACAGAGTAAAAGAGCTTAGGAGATTTTGCGTCTGCTGTCTCCTCCCTCTCATCTACGTAAGCAACCCGTAATGATGGATATCTTAAAAAATGACAAGGTTAGGCAAATAGATATTGATATACCATCAAAATTTAATCTAAATTTAACGTACTTCAGCATGAGCTGCAGAATATTCGTGTAGCAACTACGGTTGTGGGTATCACTGGACTTTTTCTGATTTCCGTAGACCTGACAAGAAACAACATAAGTGAACTTCAGATCTGCAAGAGCTTTGGCACGTTCCAGGAAAGCCTTCTGATTATCATCATTGGATGCCATGGCCCGAAAGACACTAAACTCGGCTGCAAGAAGTAGCGAAATAGTAAACTAAGAATCTCAGGTTTTGGTTCCAAAAGCATTGAAAGAAGCATTCAAGTTACTGGCTCAAAAAATACAAACCTTGTTCCCCTGCAACTTCCTGGTAGCATTGAAGCTCCAGCGCCTGCCTATAGTACATCATACCCCTAACTGGCAGACATAACCAGCGAGACACAGATGAATATGCATAAAGGCAAGGTAATATCTATGAACAATTATGATTTTCATATAATCATTCTTACCTGTTCTGGCTAGCGTCTGACCTCTGTAGGATACCCACTCTCGAAGGAACTCTGACTTGTCTTTCTCAGTAAGCTTAGGATTATTTACGCGATCCAAGAAATTGGTCCACTCATCTAGTTCACGTAAAGATCAACTCAGTAAACTTGACTGTATAAGAAAATACCGCTGGTCCTGATAAGCATCAAGAACGTACCAGGATAAATCTTTTGTAGGTAGAACAGTATGGATATCCCATCTTCATTTTCTTTGTTAAGGTCCTCCTCCGAATATAGAACATCTTCTTTGTAATAAGGAGTTAAAACACTGAACATGAAAAAAGGGGTATAATTCAGATACAAAAAGGTTGACTATAAACTGGTAAATAAAAGATATTGTAAACAAATCACATGGACTTCATCAGGTGACTAATATCCAGTATGTAGTCAAGGGGAAAATCACTAAACCCTTTAAATAAAGACAAAAAGATTGGTACTTCACCTGAAAGATAGCATATCCCGTATTTTTGGAGCATTAGGCATATTCATAAACAGAGAATTAGCAAAGAAAGTGATGCGGCGGCGGGCGTCCAAGTTTTGAGGAACATTTATTGCAGATTCTTTGACCGACAAGAGCAAATGAAGCCGAATAACCTACAAACAAGAGTCAGACATAAAGCAAGATGAATTAAACACAAATTCTTCGCATGAAGAGTTACCTTTTCCCGCCAGCATCTATCCCGTACGAGGTGAATGTTAATTTTCTCAAACCTCTGTTCCTTTTTTTCATTTTTGATGTCAGGAGACTGAACACGAGCCCTTTCAAGAATTCTACAACAAGAATACATGAGAGGAAGTCAGATACTACTTCCGATGACATATGTTTTTAGGAATAGAATGCATATCTCCTATCTGCTGAAGGGATTTGCTATACTTACTCATGCCCATTAACCAAGAGATCTTGAGTGATTATTTCGATAACATCCTGGAAGACATTAATTAACTGAGACTTGTATGTGCCCTGGTCTTCATAGTCACTTAACTGTTTACATTAAGAACGTAAGCACACAAAAAAAAGGTTCTAAGCATTAGTTCCTGTATAAGGCCTTATGTTGTACTTAATGAGTGGACTACACATTTTGATATTACCAATATACTTAGAAACTTCTCCAGCTTATCATTAAGGAGCGGCAATCCACTCATCCGGAATTCATATATGAATCTCTGTTGCTGTATGCTCATGTCCACTTCTAAGAAAACCTGATTCATGACTCTAATTCAAAGAGAAAAAATAAATGGTTTATGAAACAGGGCTCAAAATGTATAATATGATAGGTAAATTTCACCATTGGAAAAAATAGCATGAAGCTGGTATACCTTCTATCTGCTTCATCTTCCAGTAGAGCATAAATTATTTTCTTCAGTGTCTCATAACTCTCAATAACAGCAGAATTCATGTAGCTATCGCTTTTAATCTTTCTAAACAGTTCAGCATCCTCTTTTCCCTTGAAATCTTTAGCCATTTTCACAGCGATAGGAATCTATATTGTTGAAAAACATTAAGTTACTGTCAACGAATTTGGTGAGTTCAAATTTCTAAGTACTGGCACATATGGCTGGAAGGGAGTTTGAAAAATATGAACCGTGCTGATTAAAACAATCACATATGCGTATTCAGCCTGGTTCAGTAAGGGAATGAGATAATCCAGTGATAGAAGATCTTAATGGAAATTACGCATTTTGACCAATGAATCATTATTTGCTTCTAGAATGGAAAGAAGTCCTCCAAAAACACCAACAATTTATTACCTTACTGGCAAGCAAGAAAGGTGGCCACTGGATTACAGACACATCACCCGAAGAAGATGGTACAAGCAGCAAATCCCTATCTCTGAATTACATCACAGATAAAAAGTCACAAGACATATATGCTTTGCTAAAATGAACACCAGGACAACAATGACAAAAGTGTTTTCTAAAATAAGAGAGTCCTCCTACCTGTCACTGATCTTATCCTCGCTTCTCATAGAGTAAATGAACTCGTTCCACACCTGGGAGAAATTTTTGATGTTGTTCTGGTTCACAAAGTCATCCTGTATTCCACAGTGAGAATCAATCAATGACAAAACAGGGGAAGTGAAAAGTGTGATCCATTCTTCTACAATTATCAAAGTACTTATTTATAAATCTGAGTTATGTGAGTACACTGAACTATACAAAAACACAGTACCGCATGTTTTCCATCTTCTGATGGCATGAGGGTTTGGCTGAAGGCGATTGGTATTGACTCAAACCTAGACCGCAACATCCCAAGAGTCCGTATCTATGAAAACCCAAACGTGTCAAGAAGTAACCATCACTATATCCAAAAAAAGTTACATTTGAAGTTCCGTAAAGGGTAATCCCATCTACTAGGTTTCACAGTAAACAACAGTGTTTATTCTTTTGGTATTTTTGATTGTACAAAATCACTTACTTCTCCCAAATGACTGAAGGCCCCATGTATGCCTCCAAACAAAGTAGAAAAAATGGCATACCATATTTGAGTATCCATCAGGTAAACCTATTCACAATATAACACACGCAAATATGTAAGCCATATATAACAAAATCTGTTTTCTTCTTGGGAGCTCTTTGATTTCTACTTACCAGTACAATTGGAGCCCATATAGCAATAACTACTCCAATATTGTTATTCGCTATATAAAATAATAAATTAGAAAAGGCAAGTGTAACCAAATGTGATTGCAAACAAAAAAGGATGTTAACTTGAAAATTTACCGTGGGGGAAAAATTCATGCCACTGATACTTTTTAATGTGAAAATTCATGATCATCTTTGTTGGCGTAATAAGGGGTACTATCTGTTTCCAAGAGAAAATAATAGTCATCGATGCTTAAAGTAAAACCACAGTAGGAAGAAGACTCCATTACAGAAGAGACTATGTATCTAGATAGCCTACATTGGAGTAACTCTAAGTGAGTTAAAGAAAGTAAGATAAAGGCAAAAAACCAGACCTCCACATAATAGTTGAAAGCAAGCTTGCTGATCAGTAGCATAATCCAGAAGGAGGTATACCTGACCATTTTAAGTTGGGCTATATGAGAACAGGCTAGTATATAAGAGTTCAAAAGAAATACCCATGAAGTTAGATAATGGTGGAAAATGTGGTAATCACTTACTTGAATAGAGAGAACATGTCCTCATGCATACCTCTTCCAACATATAGTTTTGGCTACAAGATGGAAAAGCATAAAAAACAAAGATCACAAAAAGAAAAAGAAAAAAAAGTGAATATCAGTATACTTAAGAACGACAAGTAAAGTTTAATACTTGCCTGAGCCCACCACATTATAACCTTGATAATTCGCATGTCTGAACACTCCATGACTCTCCGAAATGGTGGAACGAGGAAAAACACAGCTGCCAGTATGTTTGGTATTACATAAAATGAAACAGCGTACGTATAAAAAGACTGATCCTTCCAGTCCCCAGTCCAAGTGCTAAAGAACTTTACAAGTCCAGTCGGGCGTTGGACAGACTTCGAGTAAGCAATTGGAAGTAGCACTGCCCACATAGCTGCTACCGCGAACTTCAGCAGGTACCGCAATATCTGGGAGAACTTGAAATTCTTCCAGGCATTGAAATTAAGGATAATATCCAGTGCAGCTATATAAAGAATCGTGAGGGAAAAAGAGGAAAAGGAACACCATTACAATTAGATATTGAATAAGAAAAACTTGTCAATTAATAAGNATTAGAAAAGGCAAGTGTAACCAAATGTGATTGCAAACAAAAAAGGATGTTAACTTGAAAATTTACCGTGGGGGAAAAATTCATGCCACTGATACTTTTTAATGTGAAAATTCATGATCATCTTTGTTGGCGTAATAAGGGGTACTATCTGTTTCCAAGAGAAAATAATAGTCATCGATGCTTAAAGTAAAACCACAGTAGGAAGAAGACTCCATTACAGAAGAGACTATGTATCTAGATAGCCTACATTGGAGTAACTCTAAGTGAGTTAAAGAAAGTAAGATAAAGGCAAAAAACCAGACCTCCACATAATAGTTGAAAGCAAGCTTGCTGATCAGTAGCATAATCCAGAAGGAGGTATACCTGACCATTTTAAGTTGGGCTATATGAGAACAGGCTAGTATATAAGAGTTCAAAAGAAATACCCATGAAGTTAGATAATGGTGGAAAATGTGGTAATCACTTACTTGAATAGAGAGAACATGTCCTCATGCATACCTCTTCCAACATATAGTTTTGGCTACAAGATGGAAAAGCATAAAAAACAAAGATCACAAAAAGAAAAAGAAAAAAAAGTGAATATCAGTATACTTAAGAACGACAAGTAAAGTTTAATACTTGCCTGAGCCCACCACATTATAACCTTGATAATTCGCATGTCTGAACACTCCATGACTCTCCGAAATGGTGGAACGAGGAAAAACACAGCTGCCAGTATGTTTGGTATTACATAAAATGAAACAGCGTACGTATAAAAAGACTGATCCTTCCAGTCCCCAGTCCAAGTGCTAAAGAACTTTACAAGTCCAGTCGGGCGTTGGACAGACTTCGAGTAAGCAATTGGAAGTAGCACTGCCCACATAGCTGCTACCGCGAACTTCAGCAGGTACCGCAATATCTGGGAGAACTTGAAATTCTTCCAGGCATTGAAATTAAGGATAATATCCAGTGCAGCTATATAAAGAATCGTGAGGGAAAAAGAGGAAAAGGAACACCATTACAATTAGATATTGAATAAGAAAAACTTGTCAATTAATAAGCAAGAAATTACAAAGGAATCACAACCTTGTAAAAGAGTCAGATACGCCGAAGTAATAAAAATAGTTAACACCGTTTTGAATACATCTTTGTCAAAGATATCGCCTAGGGACCCAGAACCATGCCATCCAACTATTACCATAGCCTACAAATGATAAGGATAAGTCTGATTATATAACTTATATAATTTTCAGAACTAATACAATCCTNGTTGAAAGCAAGCTTGCTGATCAGTAGCATAATCCAGAAGGAGGTATACCTGACCATTTTAAGTTGGGCTATATGAGAACAGGCTAGTATATAAGAGTTCAAAAGAAATACCCATGAAGTTAGATAATGGTGGAAAATGTGGTAATCACTTACTTGAATAGAGAGAACATGTCCTCATGCATACCTCTTCCAACATATAGTTTTGGCTACAAGATGGAAAAGCATAAAAAACAAAGATCACAAAAAGAAAAAGAAAAAAAAGTGAATATCAGTATACTTAAGAACGACAAGTAAAGTTTAATACTTGCCTGAGCCCACCACATTATAACCTTGATAATTCGCATGTCTGAACACTCCATGACTCTCCGAAATGGTGGAACGAGGAAAAACACAGCTGCCAGTATGTTTGGTATTACATAAAATGAAACAGCGTACGTATAAAAAGACTGATCCTTCCAGTCCCCAGTCCAAGTGCTAAAGAACTTTACAAGTCCAGTTGGGCGTTGGACAGACTTCGAGTAAGCAATTGGAAGTAGCACTGCCCACATAGCTGCTACCGCGAACTTCAGCAGGTACCGCAATATCTGGGAGAACTTGAAATTCTTCCAGGCATTGAAATTAAGGATAATATCCAGTGCAGCTATATAAAGAATCATGAGGGAAAAAGAGGAAACGGAACACCATTACAATTAGATATTGAATAAGAAAAACTTGTCAATTAATAAACAAGAAATTACAAAGGAATCACAACCTTGTAAAAGAGTCAGATACGCCGAAGTAATAAAAATAGTTAACACCGTTTTGAATACATCTTTGTCAAAGATATCGCCTAGGGACCCAGAACCATGCCATCCAACTATTACCATAGCCTACAAATGATAAGGATAAGTCTGATTATATAACTTATTTAATTTTCAGAACTAACACAATCCTTTTAAAACACTAAATTTACCTGAAAAGCCATGACAAGAAATATCCACATTCGATCAAAGTCTCTGAAGAGGTGCCAGAATGTGCGGACTTCAACAAAGTTGGTCTTAGGCTTGCTTTTCCCGTAAGTGACTTGATTCAGCCTCTGCAATACTTAGACCTACACGATCATGTTTCTGAACAGGACGGCTTACAGAGAGATCAAACTGTTCATCTATCATACTTTGGGATTGTTTTCCGCTAACTTGATATGAACTACAACTTAAGGAACACCTTGAAGGACTGTGAAAACATAAGACTGCTTTTTAAAACTAAACGCACATAACTTCAACAACTACAAAGTCTCGTACCTTACTAAATTTAACCAAGATTACAGCTACAGAAGCAAATTAAATATACCTCGTTTTGTGGGGTTATCTCGTCGGAGTTTAGGAAAAAGTCTGCTTTAAGGTCAAGAGGCCATCCTATCTTGAAGCATTTCCTAGACCTTTAAATAAATAAAGACGGCGGCAGTCAGAAACTACATCAAGTAGGCATGTGTCAATAATATAGTGAAGACAGTCACCAAAAGTATTCATTCAAATCATCATAATTTCTCCATTGTGAATGGCTTGCTGTACCCCCCTTGTTCCTTCTGGCTTCCTTCAAGGTAAGTAAAATCATTTTCAGTCAATATACAGTGTACGCTGTACAGTTCCTGATAAGAATATACAACATTAATGACTTACCTTGCGTATGACCTGATAGATTGGAGTTATAACATTTCTCAAAAACGATTCTTCATCAATAACTTCTTCTGTTTCATATGTCTCACCACTTACAGCTTCAACATTGCTAAACAGAATTCCATAGACGTCATTTGCCATCTTAAGAATAACAAAATAACACAGACAAGAAAAGAATTTCAGACTATTCAGATTTCAGAACCTGAAGAAAGTTATGGAAAATATGCACATCTAATTCTACACCTGAGAGAACTTACATTATGGAAAATAAAGCAGATACATTCGGGCATAAATCTAACATTTGAGGCTTCACCCCATATTAAAAGGTACAGGGAAATGTAGATAAGCTGCAGCTGCTCTTCATCACAAACGTCTGGAAACCTTTTAATAATCAAGATGAAGCATCCAACATCAGATATGTGACCCCAAAGACAAGAACATAATGCAAAAATAAAAATATTGGATGTCACCACATAATCTCGATCAAGATATAACATACCTGATATTAGACTTACAGTGCAAATATTTACACCATGAGCAATAACTTTTAAAAGTTTTGTCCATCAACTCAGTGACTGTGCTAGGTTTCAACTGCAAGAAACTTACAGCATTACTAACGATAAGGGGTAACAAGAAGATGTGTAGGAGAAATATCGAGAGCTTTCATACAACAATGCTCACCTCATCATATTCTTCATCATTTCTCTTTCGAATATCAGCATTAGCAAGAAGCAGTATTATGTGCTCCCTCTGATTAGCCACGTTCCCTCTCTTTAATCACCAAATGAAGTGAAACAACAATGAATATACAGCGCTTTGCATAAAAAGAAGGTGCAGAAAAGAATTGCAAGAAAAACTAAGTAAATATTGCCTAACCATATGAAGATTTGCTGAAAGAAACTTAACCATGCGACACTCAACGTCAGACTTGATTCATGTGATTACTCAGAGTTGACATGATTATCTCTTGTATTTAATTTTGACAGACACTGTAAAAGCTAGTGGTATGGTTCTCTATATACCAGTCTACAGAATAGTGTTAGTAAGTAACAAAGTATATTACAAAATTTACTTGTTTAAGAAGGGTCACAAAACGCAAACACTACATGAGCCTAGCAAATCATCATAACCACAATAGGAGTTGTACAAAATAGGAGCACATAAAGACAGATTACCTGAAACCCGAACTCAGAAGCAAGCCATTCAAGTATGTCATTAAGTTTGGTTCTAGCCTTGCGCATTTCACTGGGAGCATTAGATGGCAAGTGAACTCTTCGTCGAGGAAGATTGCGTACATTACGAACAGCACTGAATGCAGCCTTGACCTATATTGCCACACAGCACATAACATTGACACGAAAAATAGCAAGTGTAAATATTTCTCTAGCATATTAAATTAGTAGTAGTCACCCTGTGTTCAAACGCACCTCAGGAAGTTCCACAATTGCAGGTTTAGTTCCTACAGCATATAAAGGAAGAATATTGTAGTGCTCATATCTATCCCTTTTCCTTTCAACTTCTTCAGCATATCTACGGGTCTATAATAACAAGAAGAAAGAAACAAGCTTAAAAAAACAAGGCTTCACAGAGAAAATCAAATCAAAGTACTTTTACAGGAATTGAAATACTCATATATATGGAACCTCGTAATCCACTTTTGGAGAAGGTACAACAGTCTTCAGTACATCATACAACACCGAGGCAATTTGGTAAAGCCTAGCCATCTCCTCCCTTG
>NC_025691.1:2652174-2678147 GCF_000633955.1 Camelina sativa
AAAAAAAAAAAAAAAAACAAAAGATCGAAACATAAGAGTGCCGCTTATTGAATATATGCCAGAAGGATGTAGGAAAGTGGCCTCACGGTTTTCTTGAAGTTTCTCCTTCTTTGATATATTTCTCATAGAAGTTCTGGTAATATGCCTGAATTTCTCTAGGATCGTTCTTGGCCAGCTGAGGCTTGGTTTCCTCTTCTTCCTAAAAAAATATATAGAATACATGAGCACAAAGCAAGTAAAAGGGGAAATCTTGTTTTTTACCAACTTAGATTACACCAAGCAAGTATACCTTCTCCAGTCTATGTAACAGATAGGTCTTGAACTGACGAACACCTCGTCCACTAGAGGTAGCATCCATCCTATGAGCCTTCTCAAAAGCATGAAACCGGCCTGATGCAGTAAAAAAAAACAAACCATACTCGTTATGCTAAGAACTCTGCATCTATATTTAATAAAAAAGCTGATGACTAAAGCAAACAAAGACTTAAAATTCTCACAAACAAGGACTTGTGTAATTTAGCTAAGCAAATTAAAAATAGAAATAAAAAGACTTACAGAGATAAGCAACGCGAGGATTATCCTTTTCGATTTCATTAGCAACGCGAAGAATGGGAGCAATAGAAGCAAGAGAGGAAGGAACAAGCTCGCTATCCATAGCGCTAGCATCTTCATTGGGTCTATCAATCATCATAGTAGTGGCACGAGACGGAGCTCTCCGTGAAAGAGAACGCGGCAACTCCGCAGTTCCACTCGAACTAGCTTCCATAGCCGCCGTGAATCGAAACTAGCAACAATTACCACCGACGCGTCTCCTCCTCCAATAACAATTACAAAACCCCAATAATAATTGATGCTTCGTCTTCGTCAAATCAAAGTTGTCACTGAAATCAAAGTAATTGATTATCATATTTGATCTCCTGCTTTTATATATATACCCACACACTTTCTAGGAAAGAAAAAAAAAGAGAGATTGATAAAAGAAAGCGAAAAAAGGGTTTCCTTCGAGAGATTGGTTTATTCTATATTTATATATATATATATATATATATATTTATCTGCTTTTGCTCCTTCCTCCTCCGTCTAAGCTTTTGATCTTTCTTTTTTTTCTTTCTTTCGCTTTTTGCTTTTTTCTCTCTCTCTCTCTCTTTGGGCATAGTACGAAGCTCTCTCTTAATTCTTTTGCTTAGCGAGGAAGGTGACAGTGGAGAAAGACGAAAACCCAACACAAATATCCCAAAAAAGTTCACAAACGGCTCTTTTACTAAGGATTTTCTAATTTCCTTTCTTTTTAAGGGTTTTATTATTATTTTCTTTTTTTTTTTTTGTTCAACGGATTTTTATTAGTTATAATCTCAAATTTCCTATTTGTTTACCCAGATCCATCAATTTCACAATAGCATCCCAAACACGACGCCGTTTCGTGATCCCAAATAAAAAAACATGGCGCTACGTTGACCAAAGAGTCTCGCGCTATATAAAATTTCGAAATAGGAAGTAATACGACACCGTATTAGTGATCGACTTCTCAATACGCGTCGTTTGATGTTTGATCTCAACGCTGATGATATTCAGAAGTCAGAGAAGGATACGACGCCGTTTTGTAAATAATTATAAGAAAGCAGGTTAAACGACGCCGTTTAGGAGGATCAATGAGAAGTGAGAACACATATTATATCCCACAAGTCTTGTCTGATGAAGAAGAACTCTCAACACATGATAGAAGCACCTAAAACTAGAAAACTGCAATCAAAAAAAGTGTTTATATTTACATAGCTTCCATTTTCTATCTTATGAACCTTTTTTTTTTTTTTTAATATCCTTCCAAGGCGACACAGAGAGAAGAAGAACACGAGCTTGTTTCCCACTTTCATTCACTTCAGCACAACACACCACCACATTCCGGTGACTACGAACCACTCCGCAGCTTTTTCCCCGGTGACTAGAGAAGAGAATTGGCGGATTTTCGCTTCTGGCCAACAACTTAATAATATAATGATTTCTCTGCTTCATATAGGACTTGCCTTAGAAACCTACACCATTGTGTGTATGTCCCCAACCATAAAAAACATGTTAAGTGACCTCCTTAAATAATCTATGCTCGACAAAGTAGATAATACTCTGAAACAATCTCACAGTCACTATCTAACCTGAGGTTTTTCCTTAAGTGTTTCAGACCACGGTTTTTTTTCCAAACCTTTCTTAAATGCTCTCAACATTGCGTAAGCAATCGGTTTCAGTTGTTGTTAGCTTAAAAGAGCTATAGATAAATATTGCGGTTTATGTTCCCACCCCTGATATATATATATGATGCTAATGACTTCCTAATGTGGATGATTAACAAGAGACTTGTGTACCTGATTTTTCGACACTGTTGTTGAGGCCCAGTGCTGGGGAGGCTGCCTTGCAGTTTCATAGTTGACATAAGTAATTCTTCTAGGTTCTTCTTGTCTACTCACCATGTTTTGAGGAGGTAACTCCCGCAAAACCCATAGAACGAAAGCCAATGGTACTGTGGAACCTGTCAAAAAGCCTTCTTATCAGTAATAATAATATACTACATTTGAGGTCTTTAGGACCACAACTGAAAGAAAAAAATCTTTCACCTATAAAATAGTATATGATCAGAAGAACCAATGCTTTGATGCCGTGCAATTTGCTTGGGTTCCAATGATAGAAGAACTGAGATCAGTAAAATATATTTTGGTTAAGCATATCGAGGAAGGTTAGGTTTCCGTTTACAAGTATACTTTGGGAAATCATGTTTTACCGGTATGTGTGTGAGAAGAGCGATTAAAGAGCTAACGGTGAAGCAAACAACTGAAACGCCTGCTAAACCCGATACCTAAAAATGGTTAAAATTGCACTTTCAGTATAAGGATTCGACTAAAATGTGCAATGCAATTAAAAAAAACTTCATGAGCCAATAAGAGTCATTAGTTACCTTTCGCATCTCCGATGAAACCTGTTCAGACCGCACCTTCCTTAGATTAAAGAGCAGACGCAGGCCTAAAAAGTGCATAAAAGATTTTGTATTAAGGCTGCTTGGTCAAGTTTAATGGTGGTCTCATTATGGAAAAATCAATTGAATAAAAAAGATCATAGCAATAAGCCTGTTGACCAGTGACCAAAGCATCTTAACGAAATGCTACAAGAAAAATTCGAATAGCTGAAACCAGAAAAGAACTGATGCAATTACTTACCATAGAAGCATATTCCTCCTCCCGTAATTATGATTATTGCAGCAAAAATATCAACATACACCTACACCACAAGTGAATTTGTCAGAACACCAGAAAAAAGTAATAACCAGAGTCTCTTCTATTTCACGAGGAAAAGAACTTTTATGAATATCACTGTGTAGAGAAATACCACAAACCTGAGCCAACACTGAAGCATTGATAGGATTCTTTCCGGAAGCAATCCAGATAAGGATTGCAAACGCTATCATTAAGATGAACACAAGAACAACCGCCTAGCAAAAAAAAAGATAAAACATTTTTGAAAAGACCATAGAATTGAAATGGCTAGTGGTTAATGCATAAAACCGGAAGTATCCTTTACCGCAACAACAAACTTCTGCCGGGTGCCAACATGAATTCCATGAAAAGAGCAACACTTTCTACGATCACTTGCATTCGAAGAACCTGGCTTGCTCTTGCTTTTTTCAAGTAACACTTGCTGGATGCTATTTTCTTCATCATCATCATCATCATCATCTCCATTTCCCTGATGGCAAACATCTACCCTATAAACATTAAAAAGCATCATTGTCTTACCTCAGATCATTATTATTCAGATAAAATAATGAGATACTACTACACGATAGAATCAGAGTATTGAGAGAACATACGTACCAGAAAGAGAGAAGCAGAAGAAAAGTTGCCAGAAACAGAATTTTGGGAAAGGCTGCAAAGTACAAATTCAATTCATCAGGGACAAACCTATAGACGTAACTAAGAAACATAAACAAACCCTTAACTAGTCTAGGGAATGGAAGTTTTACCCATAAGTAGAAAACCTAATGCGTTGGACCAATGATGCCACCTTGTACAAGTCGCTACAATCGCAGCCACAAAATAAATGACAGAACCTGCCAATGGATAAGAATAGCGACCTTACTCATTAACTACAACTTTCCCCAACTAATCTATGTTCCTAAATAACAAATGCTTCAGAGGATTTACCTGTGTTTGAAGAGCCAATCATAAGATGAAGCACCTGCAATTTACATTGATGGATATGTCATATGCACACCATGAACCTAAACTTGAATCAAAAAAACAGAAAGCTGAGAAGAAGAAATACTTTTTGCCGTGTCCACCCAACTTGTTTATTCCGCCTGTGAAATCGAGATAACTGAAAGCAGGAGGCAGACAAGATAAAATCTTATAAGCCCAACCCAACGAAAACAGAAGAAGAGAATAAGATTCTACTTACATAGAAGCCACCAATTGAAAAGAAAAGATTCTACTTTTAATACTAAAATCATATCTTGGATTCAGATTCCTTGAATCAAATCTCTCACTGTACACAAACAACACACTTGAGCTCTGTAAGTTATTCATAGAGTTGACCTAAAACTCAATAGTCAACCACATCAACAACAGACACACAGCTCTCTATAAGACTAAAAACAAACCAATTCATCAAATTCAACACCACGAACCAATAACAGTCTCAAATCAAATCTAATCGAATCTTAAAAAGACGAAATTCACAGCACAATGTCTTAACAGACACACAATCTAGCATTCAGAAAAAAAAAATTAAAAAAAAAATCGTTCCTTTTTGTCTGTTCAAAGAGAAAACGAAACCTAAGAAGAAATCAGAAACCTGAAGGAATGCGATGAAAGCAAGTGCGGCATCGATAAAAGCGAGACAGAGATTGAAAGCGATAAAGCTTGGAGCATAACATTTATTATTATGCTGCGTTGATTCTAATAGCGTAGCTACGATCGTCATCACGAATCGAATGAATCTTCTCTTCTCTCTAGATCCCTTACCACCTGAGATCGAATGCCCGAGATTTTAGGTTTGTTGGAGAGAGAGAGAGAGGGGATCAAAGAACACCCACCGAGACAGATGGTTGTAGGAGATGGGTTGGGTCTGGTCTGAGAAAAATAAAAAAAAACATTAAATATAAAGTTAATTT
This sequence comes from Camelina sativa, assembly GCF_000633955.1. Lineage (NCBI taxonomy): Eukaryota > Viridiplantae > Streptophyta > Magnoliopsida > Brassicales > Brassicaceae > Camelina > Camelina sativa. The sequence goes on from NC_025691.1 coordinate 2,657,327, forward strand.
TTTATATAACATATTTTCTGGACAGCACAAAAAAAAAGTATTAAATTTGATTGCTACAAGTGGTACGGCACACTTTAGATACTACCTAATTTTTACTCCCCAAAAATTTGGAAGGATTACTATACTAGGTGGTAAATCTTTGTTTATTATTAAAATGAGGATAAGGAGGTTTGATTCTAAATGGTAAAGTCGCCCTTCGAGAAATGTGTAACGAAAAAAATAATTACGAAACATGCCATTGTAATTAAAATCTACATAGGAAAGAAAGTGTTAAAAGGGAACTGTGTTTGGAGGGAAAATATCCTGCTAATCCATAAGTCTATCATTGTAGTCACGGTAAAGTTAGATGAGGTTGGTAGAGTTAGTGAATAGATTTATGGATTTTCAGAGAGTAATGCGGTAGATTGAAGTAGAGTGATGGTAGAGATATAGTTATATGAGAGAGTTAAAACATTAGTAGAGTTAAGCGACATAAATATAAATAGTTATGGTAGAGTTAGTAAAACTCGTAGAGTTATGAGGTAGAGTAAGCATCAGCCGTAGACTTAACTTCAGTGGTCGTAGAGTAAGCAAGAAAAAGATTCTTAGAGTTATAGGCGAAATAGAGATATGTGATAGACTTAATTGTAGTGGTGGTAGAATAAGAAGGTAGAATTGAGTTATATGGCATACTAATAAATAGTGACAGTAGAGTTATTGTTGATGATAGAGTTACTGTTGAGAATAGAGTTTTTGAATTATGTTGTGGCAGAGCTAACGCTTACTAAAATAGGTTAAAATTTGTAGACTTAGTATTTCGTGTGGTGATAGAGTTAGTAGATTAGAAAAATAATTTTTAGGTTAAATGAGATTGCCTAAATGGTGAAAAGACAAAATTGCCCTAAACGAAAAATACTGAATTTGTAGTAAGTTAGATATGTATTTGCTGGTAAAGTGCTGATGGAGATCACTATAATTGCAAATTTTTGTATGGCCTAAGATGGGCTAAGAGAGTTAACTTATACTTATCTAGTTATCTTCATGATCTAAAAACAAATCATGTTGTTTTCATTTGCCTCCTTGGTATGTACATGTTATAATAAAGTTTGAGGCAATTGAGTTGGGTTTATAAATGTGATCAAGCCAATTGGATATATGCACAATAAAGCTAATGGTGGTATGAATTGCATATAAGTGGTATGAAGCTACTCAAAGAGTCGATGAAGAACAAAATAATAATTTCATAAATTTCAAAACAAGACAATATCCCAAGTTGTATTAATTTGTATTTATCCAAACATAAAGAATAGAGGTACNTATATGGCATACTAATAAATAGTGACAGTAGAGTTATTGTTGATGATAGAGTTACTGTTGAGAATAGAGTTTTTGAATTATGTTGTGGCAGAGCTAACGCTTACTAAAATAGGTTAAAATTTGTAGACTTAGTATTTCGTGTGGTGATAGAGTTAGTAGATTAGAAAAATAATTTTTAGGTTAAATGAGATTGCCTAAATGGTGAAAAGACAAAATTGCCCTAAACGAAAAATACTGAATTTGTAGTAAGTTAGATATGTATTTGCTGGTAAAGTGCTGATGGAGATCACTATAATTGCAAATTTTTGTATGGCCTAAGATGGGCTAAGAGAGTTAACTTATACTTATCTAGTTATCTTCATGATCTAAAAACAAATCATGTTGTTTTCATTTGCCTCCTTGGTATGTACATGTTATAATAAAGTTTGAGGCAATTGAGTTGGGTTTATAAATGTGATCAAGCCAATTGGATATATGCACAATAAAGCTAATGGTGGTATGAATTGCATATAAGTGGTATGAAGCTACTCAAAGAGTCGATGAAGAACAAAATAATAATTTCATAAATTTCAAAACAAGACAATATCCCAAGTTGTTTTAATTTGTATTTATCCAAACATAAAGAATAGAGGTACACAGTAAGCCTATATAATTCACTGGAGATAACATAACACCATGTCGTTTCTTCTTACAATATGATTACTAAAGACTAAACATAAACACCATGTCGTAGCTCTTTGTTCTGCCAGTGTTGAAGTTGGTTATGAGCTCATCTACAACCAAAACGTGAAACTTTAAAAACAAGAACCTGCATTTCAAAAACCAAAACCAAAACCTGTAATTTAAACTAGAACCTGCAGTTTTTGAAAAACCAGAACCTGCATTTTGAAAACCAAAACCAGAACCTACAGTTTTTGAAAACCAAAACCAGAACCTGCATTTTAAACTAGAACCAACAACCATAATAGCACCCTAGAGATTTGAGAACAACAAGATAAGTAGATATAGCTTGTAACCACTGATCATATAGAGGCAAATTCAATTTTATTTTACATACCTGTCCTGGCGGAATAATATATATCTTTAATCACAATCCTTAAACACACTTCACATGTGTATCATCTAAAAAGTAAAGAAAAGGAAGCAACAAGATGAAAGCAAAAATATGGTTTAGAAAGCAACAAGATGAACGCAAAAATAGAAACTTGTAACACTCAAGGAAGGGAAAAGACGTAATGGTTCTCTCTTACCATGTCATATGTGTCTAACCATATGTTGTTTTCAGTCCCGTTATACCACAAAGGCACAAAGTGCTGCAGGGACACGAACAGAAACACAAAATGCATCAAAACATCATATCATGAGGAAATAACCAAGAGGTCAATTCAAACATGAAACATCAGATCGCATGACAACAACATTCCTCTATTTTTGAAGTCATGATTACAGAGCAAACATTTCACTAATCAAATTCATCACATCTAATCCATACAAAAAATAAAAAATCGAGCTCAGTCCGTTCATCGTGGATCAAATAACATAGAAGATTTGAATCCGGATCAATACATTAATCCAAATAAATCAATCATGAATTCAGATAAGAGGTATTTTTTAAAAAAACGAGATATGAATCGAGAGGAAAGAGGATCGAGACCTTGACACCATCGACGGAAAGGAAACCACTGAGGATACACTCATTGAGACCGGTGACGAGAACGATAACCTCGTACTCTTCATCCATGGCTGATTCTGAAAGGTTCGTAGAGCAGAAGAGAGAAAGAGATCGGACAGAGAATTTTTTTTTCGGCCATCGCCGGCCATCAGAGAATTTTTTTTCTTGACGGCTAGGGCGAAGAGTTTTTGTTTTCGAGAGAAAGAAGAGTTTTTGTTTTTTTTCTCCCAAAAATAATTTTAATGACACTTATGTAAATACAAGATTATAAAAGTGGTTTAAAGTCTTTTGGCAACAAATTAGTACTATTCTAGTAAGTTAAAGAAAACAGATACTAGTCTAGTAATAAACCACGATTTATGCACTAGTATAGTAATTCTTTCATTTTTTGTGGTTTAAATTAAATTAATTACTACAAGTGTCAATTGTAAAAAGTGTTTACGTTAAATATTAAATTTTTGATACAATGTCGTCGTTTAACTAAAATCTTTACCTAAAAAAATGTGTCGTCAATTTGATTTTCTGTAAATAAACATAACTAAAATCTATAGTTTCCCTTTTCAAATGAACATTAATTATACTCAGTGGAAACTTTTAATTCTGAAAGCTATATGGACCCTGTATTTGTGATTAAAAATTAAAAATAATAATTAATTAGTTTTATTTTTTATTTTCTATTTAACTGAGTTAATTATGCAGATAACGACATACTATATTATCATAGTCTATGATTCATATATATATATATATTAGATAAGGGCCCGCACGATGTGCGGATTTAAAAATTGTTGAAGAAAATAAATTCTAAACCTTAAACAATTTTTTAAAAATATATAAAGAAATTTTATTTTCTAAAGTAAATATATAAATAATTTAAGTTAGAGAATATTTGTATCTACCTTCATACATTTATTTATATTTATATATTTTTAATATATTATAACAAATATTACAATAATCGAAAGCTAAATTATATCCTACTAAAACTTTTGTCAAATACTCATCTTTAAAATTTTATTATTGTCAAATTTCAAAAACGTTTTATAACTTATTTACAAAATATTTTACATGCAACAAATTCATCAAAGCAACATCTAATAAGTAACCACGTACAATTTTACTCTATATTTTACCATTAAAAATATGTTCTTACACCCAAAATTATTTTATTGTTAAAATATGCTTTTTATTACCGCCTATAAAATGTCTTCTAAACAAATTAAACAAATTTTATGTTGCTTTACTTTCATTTTAGCATAATTATAATTCTTATAATTACTAAAATTGTTTTGTGACATAATTTCTTTAACCATGAAGATTTTTTACTCCAAAGATATTTTGGATGAACAACTGGTGAAAATTATCTACTCGATTATAATGATTTTATGACTAACCCAATAAAAGTTGAGAAATTGAAAGAAAATTAATATAATATAATAAAAATAAAACTTTGAAAATTATAATCAGAATGGTATATAGAAGTCTTAGATAATTCAGATATACAAAATATAAACTTTATATACAATCCAAAATATGACATATGTCATAATCACGTTAAGGATCAACGACCTATTTACTCTTCAGAAGTATCCAAATGTACCAAAACAATTTAAAACTATGACCTATCTCAAATATTCTCGAATCATAAATTCTCAACTTATTTTTACCCGAATCAAAAGTTCTCATATATTTCTCCATATATCTGGTTTAAACGGTTTACGAACCTAATCCGATAGAAAACCACATAAATCCGGTTTGAAACCAATTTTAGAATGGTATACCATTCCAACTTCCCAAATTTGAAACCGCTTCTCAATTACTCGATCAAGCAGCTCTTGTTTCAGTACCAGAATCATCAACATTATTCAGAAAAGACAACTCTAAATTTTGACTAGAAACATCAACCACCGATTTATCTTCTAAACTTATAATGCTACTAACTGTAGTATCACTTTTGGAACCTCCATCAGTGTCTCCATCCTCGATTAAATTAACGGGCATTATATACTTCGATATCATTTTATTGCATCTGATAGCTTCCATTGAAAAACCCGCACGAATTAAAGACCCACACAATAGATCGGCAAAATTATACCAGGAAAAAAAATCAAAGATCAAAGCTTTCGATATAAACCTATAATGTTATGTAGATATAATGTTATTTTCTTAATTAGCTGTCCTATTATGTTTCAAAAAAAATAATTCTTTTGACATAACTTATGTTATTCTTTTTAAATTTTTTATTCACTATTTATTTATTAATAATAATATGCATGCTTAGTGAATTACTTTTTTGTTTATACATGTCAAAATCTTATTGAGAAAACACGTACAATGGAAAATAGATTAGTTTTGTTAGTTTTCTTTATTTATTTAGAATTTTTTTTTAGATATAAACATGTAAATTTTATTTAGATTTAATGTTATTTTCTTAATTATCTGTTTCGTAAAATAATAATTTTTGACACGTATTAACATCTCATCAGTGTATTTGACACATGTCATGATCATGTTAATAGCTAATTTAAAAACCCAACTTTATATAATAAGATATATGTTTGTGATGAGAAATATGTACGTACATATATAATAGGAAGTATACATTTTAATTTGTAATTAATCTACCGATTTATCTTAACTTTTGGTCTACGAGCGTACATCAAAACTGATTTTCACTACTCTATGTATAACGAAAAAAGACCAGTCGTAGACATCATCATTTTAATATACCTACTAATTCTAATTTTATTTAGATATATATACTTACTAGCTAGTTCCTTTCTCCAGCTAGCTAAGTATTTCGTATTTCTATATGATAAAAGAGCAGAAACTGTCCAATACAAGAATTAATATCTTATTCCCCAAGTCTTAACGAGGTCTTATACCTTCATAATCCCAACGGCCGTCCCACCATAGTCGGAGAAGTTACGGACAGAGCGGTGACCACAATAGCCGTATTAAAGAAAAGTCTGACAGTGGCCGGAGAAGAACATGAACAAACACATCATAGCCAGCGGAGGCTTTTCGATCACTCCTGACGCAGCCATCCATATCCCACAAACCATTGCACCAGCTAGCCCCACGAATATAACCAACCATGGTCCACCAAAGAAGCGACCACTACCGCTTTTGCTGCTTGCAACCGCGGTGTAGAAGAGTCCGGAGAGGATGCCTACATTTTTTTTTTCTTAAAATTTCTGGTATTATCACTTAAGGTTTTTGATTACATAGATACATAGGTGCCTGCAGCAGCAACAATAAAATCTTGCTGCAACAATAAAATCCGGGGTGAACAAGCCCGGTACTAGGATAATAAGTTACACAGTAACATAGACTAGATAGGGGGGAGGGGGAGGTTCGAAACCACAGAAGAAGCAGGTCTTGAAGCTTCGGGTTGCAGTGCCTAGCAGAGCAAGTGTTTTGAATACGACGGTTCAGCTGAGAAAAGAGTCTTTCCACCCGCATTCGTGTGCCGTTGAAGATGCGAGCGTTTCTCTCGTGCCAAATAGAGTAGATTACGGCGTGGGCTGCAATGAGCTACAGAGGATTCATTTTTTCTTCGTTTGATGGCCTCTGAAGCCAGAAGAGGAACCGGTCCCAGGTGTTGAATCACGTGAAAGGAATCTGCAACCTAGCAAGGCACCATCTCCAACATCTCCACAGGTCGTAGCTATATGGACATCTCAAGAAGAGGTGATCTCTTGTCTCAAAATAGATCTCACAAAGATGGCAAGTATCATCCTCCAAAATTCCCCAGTTTTTAAGCCTTGAAAGAGTTGGCAATCTGTCTAGAAAACATAGCCACATTAAAAAAGAGTGCTTAGGGATAGAACCTGTGAACCAAACTTGTTTGTGCCAAGATACTGCTTGAGCCGACGTTCTGCAGATTTCTAGAGTTTCAGAGAAATGAAACCGATCCTTGGGGTCACCATTTGGTCTAGCCCACAAGTGTTGGAAGTTGATCCTTTGCTCAATAAGGAACAAGAGACAATGAAGGAAGAAGATGCTGAGGTGATTAGGAGCAGAGAGATTCATAAGCAGATGTAGAAGAAGGAAGAAGAAGAGACGAAGGAAGGAGAAGAAGATCGTAGGGAGAAGAAGAAGGTAAAGCAAAGAAGGCCATTAAGGCCATGTAATCAATTAGGCCCAATTATGTGTAATGGGCTCAGTAATATTTTGTGGTTTAGGACAAATGACAATTAACCTAAAACCTAGTAGTATAAATATGTAAGGAGATGGTAAAAACAAGATAAGGTTGTTGTGTAATAGTAAGTTTTCTAAGCGGCTAAGACTCCTTCAAGCACAAATCAACATGGTATCAGAGCTAGATGGTCTTGGTGGCCTTGAAGCTTGAAGATCTGCACAAAGAAATCAAAGGCACAAGCTGGTTCATTAGAACACAGCAGAAAGGAAGAAAAGAGAAAGAAAAGAAAAGGTAACATCAAAAACCAGTCTTTAAGTAGAAATGCAGAACTCACTAGTGGTTCCAGTGTGTGATGGGAACAACTATAGCTTATGGGTCATTAAGATGAAGGCAATCCTTAAGTCTAAGGGGTTGTGGAAGATAGTAACTGAGGGAATTCCAGAATCACCTAAGCTAGCTACACCTGTACAAGATGAGAGAAAGAAATTAGGGGAGTGGGAGGAACTTGAAATGAAAGACCAAACAGCCTTGCAACTACTGTTCAGTGCTGTTACTGAAGAAATTTTCAGCACTTACCTGTCGGTGACTGAAACGTCAAGAGAAGCATGGGAAGTGTTGAAGCTAAGGTTTCAAGGAGACTCAAAAGGTTCCATGATAATGCTGCATAGACTAAGGGCTAACTTTTACAACCTGAAACAAGATGAGAGAGAGAGACAATTGTAGAGTTCACTAAGAAAGTAGTGGAGCTGGGAAATGAAATGAGAACTTATGGAAAAGTGTTACATGAGAGCATGATTGTCTCCAAGATATTGTGCTCCTTGCAAGAGAGGTTTGACTCATATGTGGGTGTTATAGAGCAGACAAAAGACCTTTCAACCATAACAGTGGCTGAGATAGTCAATGCATTACAAGGTCAAGAGAAAAGATTAGATGATGGGAACAGTGGGAGTGCTGAGGGAGCGTTTGCAGCAAGGTTTCAGAAGTTTAAGAATGTTCAACATACACAAGACACATTCAGACCAGAATCTTCTCAATCAAAGTGGTGCAACATATGTAAGAAAAACAATCACAATGAGGAAGAATGCTACTACAACAAAAACAAGACAACAACCACACAACAAAACATGCAATTCAAACCTAGAGGAGGTTGTTTTGTGTGTGGAAGGCTGGGACACTATGCTAGAGACTGTAGACTCAAGCACAACTAAACTCAGATGCAAGCTCAAGCTGAACAACAAGGTTAAGTACCAATAAACAAACAAGACCATGAAGAAGACGACCAACAAGAAGGATTGTTTACAGCAATTCATGACCAAATCACAAGCAATGAAAATATGTGGTTGATCGATAATGGAGCTACATGTCGCATGGCTAGAGAAGAAAGTTGGTTCTCACAGTTAAACAAAAGCACTAAGAAAAAGGTGGGCTTATGCACTGGTGATGTTATTCAAGCAAAAGGAAAGGGTATAGTCACAGTGATGACTGAAACGGGAAAAAGAGCAATAAGGGATGTTCTCTTTGTACCTAGCCTGGCACACAACTATCTAAGTGTCCCTCAGCTAATGAACAGCGGCTATGGGATCATGTTCAATGAATCAGGATGCATAATCACTAATCAAGAAGGGAAGAAGTTATTTGAAGCACCCATGACAGATGGATGCTATTCAATTGAGTTCCAAAAATTGAAAAAAGAAAAGCAGCAAGGAGAGACATCGGAGAGGAAGGTAGAAACTGGACCTGAAGGTCATGGTGAAGTATATGGAAATGCTGAAACTGAGAGCCTGCAGAAAAAAGAAGAACGATTGTCACATTGTGTGATTAAAAGAGTAACAATCCCCACAATGAACCAGGATATCCAAGTAGGGGAATCAAGTCATATGCAGCAATGCAACAATCACAGTGAATGGTTTCAAAGATTTCAAAGGATGACATACCACCAACCTATTGAACAACCGATGAAAGAGAATGAAGGTGAAGTTGGATGCTTAGAGCCTGCAACCACTAAACAAAGTGAGAAAGTTGAAAGAACCAAGGGGATAAGCCTGAAAGCAGAGAACCATAACACAATGCTGAAAGATGAAGAAAAACCAACAGACGAAAACTTAGCTGAGAGTCTCAAGCCATTGTCTGAAGAGGATACTAACCATAGGAAGAACATCTCACCAAGTATGGAGACTACAAGCAAAAGTTTATAAGCAGTTATGGGAGAGGTTGGAGATGTTACGAAAGCAGAATTGGGAAAGTTCTTACTGAAAAAGGATAGAGAACCTGAGGTGAGGGAGCCTCTCTTCAGCGATGTCAAAAATCTCTTTTCTCACAAAGAAAAACATGAAGCTGGAATTCAAAAGACGGTTGATGTCAAACACTGTAAGAGTAACGATCAAAAGAATACAAGAAAAATGTTGGTGTGTGGTAAAGTGAATAGCATTGAACCGGATGAGGGAGATAGAGGTCCGACATATGTCTCAGCTAAAAGGTACCTGCAAGAGAGAGAACTGAATCATTTCAAAAGAGAGAAGAAAAAGTTAAAGAATATGGAGAGGAATCGGATTCAAAGAGCAAATAAAAAGGAAAGCAAGAGGAAGACTTAAGCTATGAAAGCCAAAGAAAAGAGGGAGATAAGAAAGAAGAACTCAAACTTACTATACTTGGAGAATGATGATTCACCTTGCAATGAGACAAACATGGAGAAGAAGAAGCCTCAAATTGCAGAAACTCATGACAAGAACAAGGGATCAGTCATGATGAGAAACAGATCAGAAACTGGGTCAAACTCAATCAAGATTACTAAGGTAAGAATGAAACAATGAGGGAGAAAGATAACTTACATGTGAGTTTTGTAGATGTTGTAGAAGGGATCGACGACCTGCAGTACTTGCAAGCGTACCTGCAGAACAAGAACAAGCATCAGGTTTCAGTCAAGGTTGAAGAGAACGTAAGAGAAATCAAGCCAATAGCCAGAACCGGAACAATGAAGAATCATATCAAATCTGATGAGATTGGAAAGATAAAGATGATGAGGGAGCAAGAGAACCTACCGGTGAGTTATGCTGATGTTCTGAGAGGCATAAGACCATGAATTAAGAACCAAATCAAAGAAGTTTCAGAAACAAAGGGAATCAATTTCTTAGGTCAGATTTTGGGGATTGAGCAAAAGGATCAAGAAGGAGTGTTGGAAGTTGATCCTTTGCTCAATAAGGAACAAGAGACAATGAAGGAAGAAGATGCTGAGGTGATTAGGAGCAGAGAGATTCATAAGCATATGTAGAAGAAGGAAGAAGAAGAGACGAAGGAAGGAGAAAAAGAAGGTGAAGCAAAGAAGGTCATTAAGGCCATGTAATCAATTAGGCCCAATTATGTGTAATGAGCTCAGTAATATTTTGTGGTTTAGGACAAATGACAATTAACCTAAAACCTAGTAGTATAAATATGTAAGGAGATGGTAAAAACAAGATAAGGTTGTTGTGTAATAGTAAGTTTTCTAAGCGGCTAAGACTCCTTCAAGCACAAATCAACAACAAGTAAATGTCCTTTCTGTTCTCAATGATGTTTATCTCAGTGAGATGGGTTAGGAGAAGTTCTTCATTAAGGCCGAGCACCTCTGAAAATCCATCCGTTCTCAGTATGAGCCTTTGCCACTATGGAGTCAAGAAGGAGACCAATTCTATGATGGACATCTGCTCCTAGGAAGGTGATCATATCCCCGAAAGGAATCCAGTTATCATACCAGAAAGAGCATTTTGTCCTGTCACCCAGTTAGCAAGAGAGGAATGTTTTAGTTGTGGGACGCAACTTTAGCATTTGCTTCCACATCGAGGAACCTTTACTTTTACGAGAGAGGTGCCAAAAACATTTCCTTCTCAGCTTACGTTTGCTCTGATGTCTTTGCAAACGGAGACGGTGTCAAGTTTAGACTGGTCATAATTAAGATTGAGATGTTTTGAGAAGAGAGGAATAGATTCCAAAGGTGTTGCTTGCTCTGGTAAAGCTTTGTATCCATATACTCGTTGCCGCGGCCACCCAATCCGTTTTGCAAACTCCATCTCTTTCTCTTTTCTCTCCTTCTCTGATGTAGCAACATCTTCTTATTCTTTTGTTGGACTTTACTCTATATTTATTTTATTAGTTTTGTTGGGCTTTATTATTTATTATTGGGTTTCTTTTAAGTCGGTGTAGTTGTTGCTTGCTCGACAAGTTCCGACGAGGGTTTTGTGTTTGCGGAGACATATAAGTACTCTTTTTCTTGTAACGTGAATGACAGCTGTTTTAAGAATTTTAATAAAACAGAAGTTTTTCTTGTTCCAAGTCTTCGAATTCTCTTACTCTTTGATCCATTGATACAAAGATAATAGAACTCAAAGCTGCGACCTGTTCTTCGAGAATCCATTGATCTCCGGAGTTCGTGTCGTACTATCACCCTGCATTAGTTGGTATCAGAGACGAAGATCCTAATCATGCCTCCAAAGAAAAATCTTCAAACCCAGCTCGATGAACATAACGATGAATTTCAGAAGATGATGGCTGAGATGCAACATAATTTTCGAGATACCATGCGAACCACTGTTGAATCTGCAGTACGAGCTATCTTCCAAGCTCAACGTGATGTTTCGGGTGTGCGGCGACAAGAAGAGCCAGTCTTCGATGAGGTTGACGACGAGGAGGACGTTGAAGATAACCCTTTTGCACCACTTGGTGACTTACCAGATCGGAGGCATCAACATCGTGACATCATCGCAGCTCCACGTTTTGAAGATAGGCGGTGGGAATCAGGTTTTCGACTTGAGATACCTGAATTTACTGGAGGGTTACAATCAGATGAGTTTCTCGATTTTCTTAACACAACGGAAGAATTGCTGGCGTTCAAAGAAGTTCCTGATAAGATGTGTGTATCTCTTGTGGCGACACGGTTCCGAGGCAGAGCATCGGTGTGGTGGAAGCAAACTAAGGAAGGGCAGGCAAGGATCGTATTGCTTTGTGGGAAAAGCTGAAAAGGCTGATGAGAAAGGCCTTGTTGCCTTATAATTAAACACGCACCTTGTACACACGACTTCACAATTTGCGACAAAGTTCGAAGTCCGTTGATGAGTATGCATTAGATTTTTTTTTCTTTAATGGCCAGAAATTCATTAACAGAGAACGAAGAGCAGAGAGTGTCGCGTTTTATTGGCGGTCTTCGCTTACAAATTCAGAACACTCTACTACAGTTTAATCCCATGACGGTTTCGGAAGCACATCAGCGTGCTTTATTAATTGAGCAGCAAGCTCGTGGGCAATCATCTTCTTGGAATTCATCTCGTTTGTGTTTGGGTTCTTCCACTGAAACAGGGGCAATCAAAACTAGTGAACCTGTGCGACACAACGATTTTCACGAGAATAGTGGTATGTCAGGACAGACGTGAACACCGGTTTCTAAGTGTTTTAAGTGTGGGGAACAAGGTCATCCTCAAGCGAGTTGTCCCACTCTCCAACGTCGCGGCCTGTTCGCAAGTGATGCACCTGTTTATGATGATTATTTAGATGACAATGAGCCTGATGAGACTACGGAAGAAGTACTTGGTGATACAGGGACTTGGTGATTCGGAGAAATTTCATGATTCCACACGGTGTTGAAGAATCATGGCTTCGTACTAACATTTTTCACTCTACTTGTACCATTCAGGGAAAAGTTTGTAGAATAATCATTGACTCTAGCAGCTGCACCAACGTGATTTCCGAGGAAGCAGTGACAAAATTGGGCTTGTTTACAGAGTCTCATCCTACTCTGTATCAAATTGCATGGCTTACGTCTAAATCCGACATGCGCGTGTCTAAACGATGTCGTGTTCCTTTTTCCATGGGTTCAAACTATAAAGACTTGGTGTTGTGTGATGTTGTTCCTATGGATGTGTGTCATCTCTTGTTAGGGAGACCTTGGCAGTATGATCGTCGAACGATACATGATGGATTTGCTAATACACATTCTTTTACCTATGAGGGAAAGCGTATTACTTTGGTACTGTCACGGTCTGCCTCCGAACCTCTTGTTGCTAGTCACGATATTGAGCAATCCACGAATCCATCTACTACTCCTAAGGCCACGTTATTGGTTTGAAAAGCTCATATTTTCTATGAAGTTGAACATGCTGAATTAACGTATCTTCTGATTTTGAAACCAGACTCTCCATCGGTGACGGAGACTACACCTATTGCGTTTCATGCTTTCCTGAACGAGTTCAAGAATGTTTCCCTAGTGAGTTACCAGAGGGATTGCCACCAATGTGTGATATCCAGCATTGTATTGACTTGGTGCCCAATACGGTTTTGCCGAATCGACCTCACTATCGTATGAGCCCGATGGAGCATGATGAACTTCGCAAGCAAGTAGAGGACCTTCTTGCTAAAGGTTATTTGCGATAAAGCCTTAGTCCGTGTGCAGTGCCAGCCTTGGTTATTCCCAAGAAAGATGGTACTTGGCGTATGTGTGTGGATAGTCGGGCGATTAATAAAATTACGGTGAGGTATCGGTTTCCAATTCCTTGTTTGGATGATCTCCTTGACCAAATTGGTTCTGCTTCTATATTTACCAAGTTAGATCTCAAGAGTGGCTATCACCAAATCTATATTCGCCCTGGTGATGAGTGGAAGACTGCTTTTAAGACTAAAGAGGGTCTTTTTGAATGGCTCGTTATGCCCTTCGGTTTGTCAAATGCTCCAAGCACTTTCATGCGTGTTATGAATCAAGCCTTGTGACCTTTTATTGGATGGTTTGTTGTCGTTTATTTTGATGATATACTGATTTTTAGTTCGACTCTTTCAGAACATCTTGACCATTTACGTGACGTTCTACTTGTGCTCCGCCATGAGAAATTATTTGTTGCGCCTAAGAAGTGTTCTTTTGTCGTGTCGGAAGTGCTTTTCCTTGGTTATATCATGTCTAGCAGCGTTTTGAAAGTTGATCCATCTAAGGTCAGTGCGATACAATCTTGGCCATCACCAAACACAGTTACTGATGTACTAAGCTTCCATGGACTTGCCTCCTTTTACCGACGTTTTATTAAGAATTTTAGAGGTATCATGGCCCCAATAACGAACTGTATGCGGTCAAGCCAGTTCATATGGACGGATGAAGCGAAAGTTGCTTTCCGTGAGATCAAGATGAAGTTGTCTTCAGCCCCAGTTTTGGTACTTCCCAATTTTTCTTTGGCATTTGAACTCCATTGTTACGCTTCCAAAACAGGCATAGGAGCGGTGTTAAGCCGGCTGGGCAAACCTGTTGCCTTTTTTAATGAAAAAATAGCGGGCTCGCGTGGGCGTTATAGTACGTATGACGTTGAATTATATGTTGTGGTCCAAGCCATTAAGCACTGGCGTCACTATCTTTTTCACAAAGAATTTGTGCTTTTTACTGATCACGATGCACTTAAGCATATGGGGGTTCAAGATAAAGTTTCTTCACGACATGCTTCGTGGTTTGCCTATTTGCAACAATTTACGTTTGTGATTAAGCACAAGGCGGGATCGCTTAATAAAGTGGCTGACGCTCTTAGTTGACGGCATTCACTTCTCACGACGTCTCATGCGTCTATCACCGGTTTTGCGATGTTACCGGAGTTGTATCCTACGAATCCTTTTTTGGGAAAATTTGGAGTGACATTGAGCTGGACCGTAGCTCTGATTATTTGGTGGTCGATGGATTTTTGTTTCGTGGAACAAAGCTTTGTATTCCTGATTGTAGTCTTCGACTTCAAGTTAGTCGGGAACTGCATGGCGAAGGTCACATTGGACGAGATCGGACATTGAAGTTGGTGGCTGACTCGTATTTTTGGCCAACATTGAGAAGGGATGTTGAGCGGTTTATTGTTAGATGCGGAGTTTGTCAAGCTTCGAAGGGTAAAGCCTCTAATGCGGGTTTGTATTTGCCTTTGCCAATCCCGACGCAACCATGGACTGATATTCGTATGGACTTTGTTCTTGGCTTACCGCGAACACAACTTGGTAATGATTCTATCTTTGTGGTTGTTGATCATTTTTCTAAGATGGTTCACTTCATTCCTTGCAAAAAAACGACGGATGCGTCCCAAGTTGCTGCTTTGTTTTTCCGAAAGATTTATCGATTTTGAGCCACTTTTGGCGCTCTTTGTGGAAATTATTACGCACTAGTCTGGATATGAGTTCTGCCTATCATCCTCAATCGGACGACCAAATTGAGGTGACTAATCGATCATTAGGTGATCTTTTGCGGTGTTTGGTTGGTGACAATATTCGTTCTTGAGAATAAGGTTCTTTGTCAAGCAGAGTTTGCGCATAATCATGCGGTGAATCGTAGCACTGGATTTAGTCCATTTCATGTGATGTATGGTTTTGTTCCCCGCGGTCCACTTGACTTAAGTGTAGCTCCGGATCGTACACGTTTTCATGGGAGGGCTTGTGATGTTGTTGAAGAGTTTCAATCTGTTCATGACCTGGTCAAAGCTAATTTGGAGACTGCCACCGTGAAGTATAAAGCTGCTGTTGATATTCACAAACGGGACGTACACTTCGACGTTGGTGATTTGGTCTGGGCTGTTGTGACAAAGGATAGATTTCTTAAATCCACTTACAACAAGCTCAAGGCTCGTAAGATTGGTCCTTTAGAGGTTCTCGAGAAGATTAATAATAATGCTTATAGACTTCGTTTGCCTCCTCACATGCTTACAGCCGATGTTTTTAACGTTAAGCACATATTCCCGTATGTTAGTGATGATGACAACGTCAATTCGAGGGCGAATTCTTCTTCACCCCGGCGACCTGATGTAGCGACATCTTCTTATTCTTTTGCTGGACTTTACTCTATATTTATTTTATTAGTTTTGTTGGGCTTTATTATTTATTATTGGGTTTCTTTTAAGTCGGTGTAGTTGTTGCTTGCTCGACAAGTTCCGACGAGGGTTTTCTGTTTGCGGAGACATATAAGTACTCTTTTTCTTGTAACCTGAATGGCAGCTGTTTTAAGAATTTTAATAAAAGAGAAGTTTCTCTTGTTCCAAGTCTTCGAATTCTCTTACTATTTGATCCATTGATACAAAGATAATAGAACTCAAAGCTGCGACTTGTTCTTCGAAAATCCATTGATCTCGGGAGTTCGTGTCGTACTATCACCGTGCATTATTCTCTATAGCTAACTCTATCTGCATCGATCAAAATGAGCAAAACGTTGTCTTAAAATGAAAATAAAGTCAACTTTAAATTTAAATGTTTGTATCATCGTGGGCATTCTTGGTTTGGTTAGACCAACGATAAACCGGATTAATTGGAGCTCCCCCACTTGCACTCCAAGTCTCCAACTAGACTAAACCATATTTAACCGATATCAGAAACCCATAACTATCGTTGTTCATTGGTTTTGGTTTTCCTAAACCAGGGTACCTGAATCGAATATGGGTTAATTCAAAACCAAATCTGAAACGTCCACAATGTGAAACGAGGAAGTCCATTAATCAATTATTTTTTACAAGTGTAGCTGTAATGCTGTATAGAGGAGAGATCAATTTATGGATAGTCTATGCATTATTTACTCAATTTATATACATGAGTTTAATTAAACGTTACCTTTTTTTTGTTAGATGAATTACACTTCGTACATGACAAGTCGTTCCTCCATCATATATTTTAATGTGACTATAAAAACGAGACTTAGCTGCTTTGTATAAAAGTCTTCGCAAATCGCTGACAACTAACTCGATAGGCAAATCTTTCAGCAGCAACACACAATCAAATAATAACTCAAGTATATATTTCTTTACATTATTTGCCAAATACAGGAAACGAAACTACTCTAATGATAGTAACATGTTGCCAGGAAATGATCTCAGCCGGTTACGTACCTTGCTCTTGGACTAAACCAACTCATCATCCTTTCGTGAAATGTAATTATGTTGCTGCATTTAATCACCATAATAGGTAAACAACGGGAGGCTGGATCATCAAGGATCTAAGAAATTTTGGACTGCTGCAAAAATACCTCATGCGGAAACACCCTTGGAGGCGGAAGAAAAAACTCTTTTGGAAGCTTTGCAAGATACTTGGTATAAAGGGCTACACGTCAGTTAGTTTTGAAGGTGACTGTCAAATACTCACAAAATATTATTCAGGGTTCAGTAATAGATGTTTCCATCCGAAGCTTGATGCAAGATATATTTTACTGGTCGATGAAATTTGATAATTTTCAATATCGCTACACAAAACGTGATTGTAATGAGGCTGCTCATTTACAGCAAAATTTGGTTGTAGTGGTTTGTGTATTCGATTGAGTTCTGTAATTCCACCAGATTGGCTTGTCCAACAACTATGTATTGATTCTTTCTGATTAATAAAAATGTTATTTGACGGAAGAAAAAAAAAACAGAAAACGAAACTACTTTATAGCATCTGCCGAGCATTTGATTGGGGTCGGATGAATTTTGGAATGCATGGGTACACTTGATGCTATTGGATATTATCCAAGCATACGTACGTTGCTTAATTAAACACACAAAATTCAAGAATCTGAAAGAAACGTTGGCCAAAGCCAATTATATATTTGCGAAACTAAATCTCTAAAGTCGTGAACTTATCTATATTTCCATGTGTATTTATGTACGTGTAGAATTAAACCAAATTGTAAGCAACGGATTGTAGGACAAACCCGTTTGTGGTTCGTTCTGTAGCCTGATGCGTCTGTACAACCATATATGAAACACACAAGTACACACACGGATAACCTTTTTGAAAAAATATATACATACGCATAAATAATTCAATTTCAATTGTAAAAATTTATGGTATAAATTGTACTTCGTTTAAGGTTTCATAAGTTGTAAAAATTCATCTAATGTTAATAAATGGATTTATATTCTAATACCCACTAACATTAAAATACAATACCAAAAATATTAAAAAGAGTACGCGTGGGCCGAAAGCAACGGAGCCCTGATGCGTCTGTACACGCAGACGTTTAGATTCCTTTTCAAGTAAAACACACAAAATGTGTTGTTTTCCCAACTTCCCCATATTTTAGCTTACTTAGAAATTTAACCTAGTTATCAGTATTTTAATTAGTGTATAAGATTCTAACTTATCACATAGTATTAAAATTGTGAAAGAGAGCAAAAGTAACTAGATGATTACATACTTGTTTTCTTCTATTCACAATTTCAAATCACGATCAACTATATAACAAACTGTTGTTTTTCTTTATAAAATAGATTTTAGAGTTTTTTTTTTTTAAATATAGTTTTGTATTGCATGGTATTTTGGTTTTCTTTATAAACTGTTGTTTCCTCGACCATGTAGTTTTGTGTGCCAAACTGCAGTTACTTGTCACATAGAAAACAAAAGTAGCATACATTATTTGACAAGTCTGTCTTGGTCCAGTCAAGTTTCCAGTGTTAGTATGTTTTTGCAAAATCGAAAAATCAGGCTCTTGATTCTTGATTCTTGATTCTTGATTCTTGATTCTTGATTCTTGAATCTTGATCAGGTTCTGGTAAGACTGAAAGTCCGCAATATTATCACGATCATACATAGTATTTTCGCTGTATTCACCGAATTTACTTATATAAATGTAAAACATTTTTTCCAAAAAAAGAGAGGAACATATATCATTATTTGTATACAATGGATGAGAAAAAGTCACGAGACACAAATTACGAAATATGACAAATTCACGTGTTTTCATGTCATTTAAAAAAAGAAAAGAAAATATCATTAGTTGATTTAAACTTAGAATCAGTACAAACTGATAATGACTTGATATAAAAAATTCATCATTTAATTTCTTACAACAAGTCAACAACCAAAATAAGATAAACGTCGATTTAAGGGTCATATAATTTCTTTAAACAGGGAATAATAAAAACGTCGATTTGGTTCTTGATATTTTTTGCTGGTCCTGTAAGCTATAACATACAGTATTCACATATAATCGATTTTTGAACATTCACAGATTAGACTAATTGTACAGTGACAGAAAAAGAAAAGGGACGATCCAATCGGGCTCCCCAGTCTGCAATATTATCACAGACACATAAAGGATAAGATAACTCCAACACATATCATAAAGTATCTTGCTTTATAAACTTTTTTTAATTTAACGAATTATTAAACAAAGTGTATAAGTGTACAGATATAGAAAGTAAGCGGGGTCCGCACTCAATGCAATGAATCCATGATCATGATATGACCTCATCTGATCTCAATAAAACACACAACACAAAACCCCAAAAGCAAACTCTTCTTCTTCTTCTTGTGACTCTTTACGTTTCCTTCTTCTTCTTCTTCTCTTCCCTATACACAATATATAACCCTACCATTTTATGTATAGAGACTAAGATCATTTCGAGTCTATCTTCTCTCCAAAACCTAATATCGAGATATTTATTCAATATAACATTACCAACAAAAACCTCCTCAAATGGCGGAGGAGTACGATGAATCTGAGGTACTATTCTCCAATAATGGTTTCAGCTCTGTTCACCAACTAGATGAAAAAAACAAGAATCTTCTGTTCGGTTCCTATGGAGATCAGTGGAACAAGACAAGACGTATCAAGAAGACGACGGAGGACAAGGCCTTATCGAGCTCTCTCCCGGTGAATATTCCGGAGAACATGTTTCGTAGGTACGTTGAGAAAGAGGAGGAACATTTTGACGGTGGAGAAGAGATAGTGCCGCCGCATATTATGGTCGGACGGAGGATCCAAGGAGGAGGACAAATGGCGTTTTCCGTTTGTTCAGGTAGTGGAAGGACTCTTAAGGGAAGAGATCTGAGACGGGTTCGTAATTCGGTTCTTAGGTTAACCGGTTTTTTGGAGGCTTGAATCGTTACCGGTTTGCCATTTTCTATCATAATTTCTCGTTTTTTTTTTGTTTTTGCATATTACGGAAAATTCCAGTGTTCCCGTGTTGTTTTTATCTTTAAGTAAAGGTGGGGAAAATGTGAAACAAATATTTATTTATCCCCTTCGTTCCTATTTTTTTCATATTCTTTAAATTTTCCCTAAGTTGTAATAGGAAACATAAGAAAATTTGTGGTTAATTTTGAGAAAATAACAATAATTGCTAATGTGTTAGGATTTATAATGCAATGCTTGCAAGTGTTTATCACTTGGTTGGAATTATGAAAATGTGATTGAAAATATTTTGAGTTGGATTTAATCGTAGTGCAAATGTGGACAAAAAAACTAGCCTAACCATAAAAGAGCTGTTCTGTTGTTATTGATTGTGACTTTGTCAGAGACAGATAGAGCAGAATTTGTTGCCTGTGACATCTATCAAATCAAGGTGAGAAATGTACAACATATCTGTTTACTTTATCAAAAATTTATAATCTGATCACAGTAGTAGTTATTCACTAAAATACAAAAATTACTAATTATCTTAATATTTCTATTACTGTCTAGAACAGGAATTTATTTATATAAACACATTACGGGAAACCCTAGTTTGATTTGGACCTTTTAGGCTGCAAACACGATTGAAGAGATTGAATAGGTTAAATGAATAATTTTCATCATTTGCATTGAACTCGTTCAACTTAAAAAGTTGAAAAAATAAATTAATTATACAGAAAAAATGTTCAACTTATTCAAATGAATTGAATATTATTCAACCCAATTTTACTGAACTCATTTTTTCAATTTTGAGCATCCAAATAAACCATTTGGAGCCTTAATTAACGTCTTTATAATGGTCACAATTATAATGGTCACAATT
>NC_025691.1:2678375-2695213 GCF_000633955.1 Camelina sativa
AAGAAGACGACGGAGGACAAGGCCTTATCGAGCTCTCTCCCGGTGAATATTCCGGAGAACATGTTTCGTAGGTACGTTGAGAAAGAGGAGGAACATTTTGACGGTGGAGAAGAGATAGTGCCGCCGCATATTATGGTCGGACGGAGGATCCAAGGAGGAGGACAAATGGCGTTTTCCGTTTGTTCAGGTAGTGGAAGGACTCTTAAGGGAAGAGATCTGAGACGGGTTCGTAATTCGGTTCTTAGGTTAACCGGTTTTTTGGAGGCTTGAATCGTTACCGGTTTGCCATTTTCTATCATAATTTCTCGTTTTTTTTTTGTTTTTGCATATTACGGAAAATTCCAGTGTTCCCGTGTTGTTTTTATCTTTAAGTAAAGGTGGGGAAAATGTGAAACAAATATTTATTTATCCCCTTCGTTCCTATTTTTTTCATATTCTTTAAATTTTCCCTAAGTTGTAATAGGAAACATAAGAAAATTTGTGGTTAATTTTGAGAAAATAACAATAATTGCTAATGTGTTAGGATTTATAATGCAATGCTTGCAAGTGTTTATCACTTGGTTGGAATTATGAAAATGTGATTGAAAATATTTTGAGTTGGATTTAATCGTAGTGCAAATGTGGACAAAAAAACTAGCCTAACCATAAAAGAGCTGTTCTGTTGTTATTGATTGTGACTTTGTCAGAGACAGATAGAGCAGAATTTGTTGCCTGTGACATCTATCAAATCAAGGTGAGAAATGTACAACATATCTGTTTACTTTATCAAAAATTTATAATCTGATCACAGTAGTAGTTATTCACTAAAATACAAAAATTACTAATTATCTTAATATTTCTATTACTGTCTAGAACAGGAATTTATTTATATAAACACATTACGGGAAACCCTAGTTTGATTTGGACCTTTTAGGCTGCAAACACGATTGAAGAGATTGAATAGGTTAAATGAATAATTTTCATCATTTGCATTGAACTCGTTCAACTTAAAAAGTTGAAAAAATAAATTAATTATACAGAAAAAATGTTCAACTTATTCAAATGAATTGAATATTATTCAACCCAATTTTACTGAACTCATTTTTTCAATTTTGAGCATCCAAATAAACCATTTGGAGCCTTAATTAACGTCTTTATAATGGTCACAATTATAATGGTCACAATTATAATGGTCACAAGAAGACATTGCCATTTTCTTCAAGGTCTTTTGATAAGGCCCAGTAAGAGATAGCTAAGCCCACTAAGGAACCCATATTGTTTTCCCTCAGAAGAACAAAACAGGGGACCTTCGAATTTGAAACCAAAACACAAAAGTCACTCTCTGTCTCTGTCTCACATACATTGGTAACTGTGCTCTATGCACAGAACTGTAAGCACGCGTTCAACAAAGATCATTACTTTACTTAAAGACACTCTTAAGTTAATTCTCTCTCTCTCTCTCCCTCTTAGGGTTTAACAACCTTGTCCTTCTCCTACCGCTAATACTGTGTAACCACGGCCCATGGCTTCACTTCTTTCCAGCTGCTCCTACAACACCGTTCCAGATTTTTCTTTTCCAATGAGTAAGATTTGCTCTGCTACTCTTCATTTTTTAGTTTCTTCTTTCCGCAATGTGGGTCTTAATAACTTCAATAACTTTAGAGCTTCAACATAAAATTTTCTTGAATTTCATTATGGTCTTGTTCCTTGTGAGAATAGAAGCTTTTCAATTTTTTTTTTTTTTTAATTGCTATTTCATTGCCTCCGTTTTTTTTTTTAGGTCCTGATACAATGGAGATGCTGCCAAGAAATGGTTGGAGGATAGTTACCTGGCTTCTTACTCCAAACTTTGTATCAACCCAATGGGTGAATAGATTTGCCTAAGATTGGGGGTTTAGGGAATGAAGCAACTTGGTCCGTGCTTTTAGGATAGATGTAGTATAAAGATTCAATGTCTATCTTCTTGTTTCTAATATTATTTGGATTCTTGAAATTGCAATCCTTTTGTTGATGATTCTAATATTATATTTAATTAACCCCATTACTACAAAATTCATCATATGTATCAATCTTGTTTTAACTTTTTCAATGACCACAATATGCAAACACACAGATTGATATTGCTAGAGAAGTATCTCGCGTAATATAAAATATCTTAGTGTAGGAGCTCTCAATGTCAATGTACATTGAGACTTGATAGAGCATAGAAATATCAAGGAATGAATGCGCTTGTGCTGTCTCTACTACGTGCATCGTGATCTTGAGGGACTTCCTGTGTGTTGTTGTTGTTGTTGTTGTTACCCTTGCCTTGACCTANCTGTTTCCAATATTATTTGGATTCTTGAAATTGCAATCCTTTTGTTGATGATTCTAATATTATATTTAATTAACCCCATTACTACAAAATTCATCATATGCATCAATCTTGTTTTAACCTTTTCAATGACCACAATATGCAAACACACAGATTGATATTGCTAGAGAAGTATCTCGCGTAATATAAAATATCTTAGTGTAGGATCTCTCAATGTCAATGTACATTGAGACTTGATAGAGCATAGAAATATCAAGGAATGAATGCGCTTGTGCTGTCTCTACTACGTGCATCGTGATCTTGAGGGACTTCCTGTGTGTTGTTGTTGTTACCCTTGCCTTGACCTAGCCATGACATTGTGAGTCTTGATGGGAAAACTTTCTTGTTTGATTCTTTGTTTGGGACCTTCTTCTGGTCACTGACTGCGTGCGAGAAGCTCCTGAGTTCGTTAAGCCGCTTCATCTTCTCTTTCTTCTGCTTCTTTTTATGGAAGGAGAGGAAGAACAAAGCCACCACTTTGGTGACCTTGTTCCCTGAAGAAGCTGAAGAAGAAGGAGATGCTTTCTTGAGTTTCAAATGCCGGTTATGGCGTCGGGGACAGCTCTTGCTGATTCTGATTAGGAGTTTCCTACATGGCCGGAGAATCTTGTGGTTTAAGGTAACCAACGACTCGGCTCCTCGCATCTCTTTGGTTAGTTTTTGCTCTGTCTGTAGCAAAAGCAGAGAGAATTAAAAGGAAAAAATTATAAAATAGGCAGAGACAAAAAGGTTTGGGCTAATGTATGTGTCTCTGGGATTGTGTTGGCTTGTCTTTTGTAACCATGTCATTTGTAGTTTGTATGTCCCAGGTGGGTTTCACGTTTTGTTGTGTTAAAAGAGTCACTTAGTTTGTGGTACACCATGATTCTAAATTAGAGATTGTGAAGACTTTGTCTTCTCTCAGCTGACTAAGTCTTCTCTACTTAATGTTAGATTTTTTTGGCCATTTTCTTTTTTTTTCCTCAAGAAGCCAAGTCTTCAAAGTCAAAACACCAAATGCACATATTACCGTAGCTTGCCTATGTAAGATGAGATTAGATTTAAAGATCTCACATAGATCTAATCTAACATATGTAACTTGGTGTGATTCTCAACGGACGATAGGGATCATGCCACGTTAAAAGTTGACTTTATACAACACATCGCATCAGCCTGATGAAATGTCAATCTGTGTTCATCCTAGGTTCGATTCTGTCCTACTCGGCCGATTCTAGACAACATAGGTCTCATCAGATGGAAGAGTTTTAGATCTGAAAAATATATATTTTGGATTTCTTAGGCCGGACTAGTCTACACTACAGTCTATTTAAAAGTACAGTATTTGTAGTTGAAGGTTTGTACTTTCTGGTTTTAGTTTTTGAAAATAACTATCTTTAATAGCCATTTTGTGTTTTGGTGCACAGAAAAAAAAAACAAATAGCCATTCAAATTTTCTTTGTATAGTTTCCTTCAAATTATCCCCTATACAACATGGATAAGTTTTAAACAACTAATTTGGTTAGTTATGCAGCAATTATGTGAGAAATCAACAATACCAATGAAAATTTTCACAATACCAATACCAACGAAATTTTTCACAATACCAATAACAAGTTGTTGTTAGATGACATTTCTACCTGAAATTGAAAGACAATGTTAATATTGGTCAGGTTGTGATATACGTTTTCTCTAATTTTATATAATAAACTTACATATTGTAGAATATATATAATTATATGACTAGCTAGCTAGTAATTGGTTTTAGGTCGACATCTTCTAGTGTTTGTGTATGGTTGTGATTAAAAAACGTGTAAAAATCAATACGTTATATAAACCGGCTATGTAACATTCATGACAATAATATTAATAATATATTGGATGTTGTGCATTCGTCATTTATTTAATCACATACGTTAAGTTTTAGAGGCTGAATATTAATTACTTAGAGATACATTTCAATATGTGTAACTTAGTTCATCCATTTTAAAAATTTGGATTTTTTTTCAGAGGCATTCTCATTGCAACGAATTATGCCATCATCACAGAGTGTATACTTTTCCATAGATTTGAGGGTTTTGATAGGAATGTATCTTTCTTAATATAAGACAATATATATGATAACTCATGGTATTTGTATTGTACACTGCTATACAAAATGTAGGGAATTAATGATTATGAGCGTATAATATTAGCAATGCTTTTGATGTGTCTTGTAACATCCTCGATTTATTTAGAGGACATCACATCACATGCACTTCCACAACATATATTATAGTATAACTATTCTAAATTAATGAGTCACTTCAACAGATATTTCAGAACAAATCCGTTATTCCGAGTTACCGACTGTTATGTTAAAAAAGTTATTACGATTATGTTTAACATCATACTTATCAATTGACCATAATCATGTGATTTGTCCAAACTACAGTATAATTGTTTAAGACCATCAAAAGCGATGTCGCATGGAAAATTTAAAGGATGGATCAGAAGGAGTTCCTTGGTCGACTAACAGGCTAAGAACTACCAAAGTCAATCCCCAAAGAGTCGTCTTGGCTTTTCTGTTTCGTTTACCGTTTCTACTTCTACTCAATTAAGTGCGCAAATCAATCTCACTTTCACAAATATAAATTAACTCTAGTGTCACATATACAAATACCACTAGTTTTATTTAATTTTATGTCCTTTTTTTATATAGAATTGAAATGTTATCTATATCTCATAAAATGGTGTTTCTTTATGTTTCCAATATCATTCTCTTTATACTTTTCGTTAATCAGTTGATTTTTTTTTTGTTGAATGATGAAAAAATAATTAAATTGATCTCTCTTGTAAATTAAAATGGATTTTAGTTAAGAAAGTAATTTTAATGCTATATTGTTATTTTTCTAAAACATTAGTGACAAGGTGAAACTATAAATGGAGAAAGAGAGAGCTCATTTTACTTGTATATAATATGCTTTGTTACGTCGATTAACTTGTGCATTCCTTCTTCTTATGTTATTCACTTGTATATATGATTGTTTTGTAGATTAACTTGTTCATTGATCATCCTTCTTTTGTTCTTTACAAACAAAAGGATAAGAAAGCTCGTGAGTTTTTCTTTTGATATACAGTCTACCAATTTAATTTCTTCCAATTTCTTCATTCTTCTTTTCAAAAGATATATATAACTTTTTCTTATGTACAACATATGGGTACGTGCATGCAGGAATTATTGGTGATCAGAATATGGCTGATCAGGACTTGCCCTCCGTTATAAACGTAGTTCTTGTAGTCAAGCTTCTAGACCATGTTGCAGCTATTCAAACCCAAAACACTGGGAAATCGTATACTCACCAGATAAAGGTGAAATAGTGTTTTGATGTACATTCAAATAATCAAATATGAAGTGGTCTCTCGTATGCTTTGCCTTCAGCTGATCATACGATCGAGTATCGACGATGAACACTAAAAGATATATTTTTTTATTTTCTTAAATAATTTTCATAGTTTTAAATGTATTATACATATATATAGATTACTATACTCATACACGTTCACGTTGTCCGTACCAAACTATTGTAAATGTTAATAGAATTTAAAATATTGCAAATCATTTGGGTTCTCAGGAAGAAAATGATAAATTTATGGATAAAGAAACGAAGATGGAAGAATCTAATAACCTTGCAGAAGCAGAGTTAATAATAGCGATGAAAGAGAAGTCACGGATGGAGCATGAGCATACCATGAATATGATGACAACACACAACGTAAATTTGTATTCAAAAACCTCGTATAGGTTTGTTCTTCACTTCACAACATGTGATTGATTTTAATAATCTCTGGTTGATCGATCTTTTTCAGGTGGAGGTGGAGCATGCGCTAAAACAAAAAGAGGAAACACATGAACAAGAGATGATGAAGCATTATGTGATTGATGTCTCCGACTCTGCTACTGATCATAATAAAGTACTAATAAAAGATCAACCACATAGATTCGGTGTGATTGTTGCAAAACTTTCAAATTATCATTTACTTTTATTTTGTGTGTTTTATTGTTTTTGCTTTTTTTACTTTTGCATTTTCCCAACTCTATTGTAGTAAATGTTAGTGTCAAGGATGTCTCCATACCATACATGTACAAAACCTTGTTTACCCAAATAAAATGTATCTATTAAATCATACTAATAAATATGAACAAAATTGTGAGTTAATTAGAAAGTGATCAAGATGCATATTTTCAAACTAGTTTTATATTCCTTAATTGTAAAAGAATACTAACAAATAAAGAACCAAACGAACCGTACGTAGTAGATTTGGAGCCGGACCGACACACACGTTTAATAAATGGGATCCGCCTTATCTTGTGCCTCTTTGACTGTTAGTGTGACATTTGATTTTCCCCAACACATACAAACAAAAAGAAGAAACCTCAACTCCACCCTACATCACACAACCCAACAAAAAAGCTCAAGAAAATCTTTAGAGTGAGAGAACGAACCAATACCAAACCTTTCTTGTTTCCAGTGATCATGCCTCCTGGGTCGAAGAAAAGAAAGGCCTTGAAGAAGAAGCAGCAAGAGGAACAGGAATCCATTGGAGCTGGTGCCAACAACAAAGGCTTCAATGGTCATGGTAGGTACTCTCTCTTGGTTACTGTTTTGCTTTTAATTCAGGATTTTTAGTTGTTGGGATCGATATTAATTTTGGTGGGTTTAGTTGGGTTTTAGGGGAATTATGTATCTTCTCTCTCTTAAACAGATTTGGTGTTAGGTAAAGTTTCTTCCTTTGTCTTTTCGAATGGCTCTGAAACTTTTCGTATTACACACAAGACGGAGTGAAATGATGCTTTGATCCTACTTTATAGCGAATCTTTTGAGGATTTTTATGAAGAATCTGTACATGTATTGAGATTTAGCTAATCTCTGGTTAATTATTGCTCCAAAGTTTGTGACTTTTCTTTAATCAATATGATTCGTGTTTAGTTGTCTGTGTGTTGTCTTCTTGATTCTTGCAATTTTTGTTCTATCCTTTTCCAGTAATGTTCCCAAGAGAGTCTTTTATTGCGCCTTTAGCAGTTTCTTTGATCTTTATGTGAAGGGAACATTTCTGGACTTGATGAACATGGAAGTCAAGATGATAGAGAAAGTGATGGCAACCTGAGTTCTCCTGGTTCTCAGGGAAATGATGATATTGGGACAAGAGACCCATCTCCTTCACCTCCTTCATCATCTGGTCTGGGGAAAGTCACTGTTAAAGAGCAAACAGACAGTACTCGGGCACAAGGAGTGAAAGAGGCTGGTGGTACTTCAACTTTGGAAATTGCACCTGCTGTTGATTCTGACAAGCCTGTGGGTTCTTCTTCTGCCTCAAAGGTTGTGATGTCTGACAAAAATGAGCAAGTTGAGAGCTCGACAGACTCGGATTCTGTCCAACAGAAGTCTGGTGAAACCGAAGAAAAGCATAGACTAAAAGAAGCGAAAGAAGTTAACATTCCAGGATCTGCTGCGGAGGCAAGCAAAGAAATCAAGAGAGGGAAAGAATCTGAAGTGCCAGAATGTTCGGAAGAAAGGGTACCTTTTTCGTTCTTTCCTCCTCTACTTGAGCTAATTCTATCAGTTTCCTGAATCATTTGCCATATGTAATATGCAGAGTCTTATGCCTTCTGGTCCACCAGTTGTTCGAACCTCATGGTTGAGTTGCTGCGGTTTGTTTGATATGATCGCAGGATCTGAAAGATAATTTCAGGTTAGTCTAAGACTCTTTAGTTTAGCCTGTTTAGGAATCTAAGAAGCTGTATCTTTTATAGATTAAATTCTCTAAAACTGGATAACTTAAGACTCTCAGCATCTGAACATCCTAGATTCCTAGTAAGATTAGTAAGAGGGTTCGTTGACTTGAGCGAGAATTTTGGATAGGGGATGGCTCCGTAAGTAGAGTACTGCTTCCTAAGAGTTTCAACCATTTTCTATATTAACACTTACGGTTAAACACTTCTTCAGAAGTATTTTTTTTCTACTTTTTCCGGTCATGTTCTTGCTTTGAAGTGATTTAAAATTGGTTAGAAGTTAGAAACAATGAAAAATATTCAAGTTTATCTAAAAACAACACTAATTTGGGGCTACCAGTGATATATATATAGCACATTAGCACTGTAGGATTCTAGTCTCTGATACTTTGTTTGGTTTACTCGATAGCTACCTCGATGCTGTTTAAGTGTTCTCTCTCCATTCTTATCTAGGGATAAGTCCATCTTTTTTCACTTATGTGTCCTAATCTTTCTTTTGGTGTCATCAATATCTTTGGTGTGATGATGAAGAGCAGGAGGAGGAAAAATCAGCAAACAGTGGGCAGCAGAAAAGCTCAAATGAACAGCCAACAAAGACATCATGATTCATGGGTCGTATATTCTTCTCTGTACATTCAAGCATTAATGTCTTTTATATGACTGTTTATTTTAGCAACATACAAACAAAGAACATATAATCTTGTGTTCATGTTTTGGAATTTTAGATTCATGAGAACTGAACACATCTCCTTTTTTAATGGACTTACCAGATACGGCCTTTTTGAGACGAAAGAATGGGCCGTATGAGTCCGCTAGCTGTTTACTTTAAGACAGCAACGTTTAACGAAGCCGCTGACATTTTTATGTTCTTGAGATCTGTCAGTGTCGGTGATCGACGCGGCGGCAGAGAGAATAAATAAATAAAATCTTCGAAAACACGAAAAATTAATTGTTTATTTAAAAAAGCTCCCCTTTTTTTTTTTTTTGACAACGGGATTTTTGGCGTTTTTAAGGCCGTAAGCTTGCTCATTCGAATCAAACCCACTAGTAGCTCCTTTTACTAGATCCGATCCCAAAATATCCTACTTTCCTTGTTCACAAAGTTGCAATCTTTTGAGGATCTTAGACTCAACCCATAATTTCCTCTGGTAAGATTTGCCTCAATCTTTTTTACCAGTAAGCCTCATTGCTTCCGGGTACTGCTTTGATGTTTGATTCGACGCTGCTCATTGAATCTGTTTTACTTATTTATTAGTAGATGATGTTTGTACTGAATTGTGATTTGTTTTGGTGTTAAATTTGATTGGATCCTTGTTTAAAATTTTTTTAACTTTTCATTGAGTGTTAAGATCCGAGGTATGTTTTAGTTTGGTCATCTAGATCTGTGCAGCTATGTGTTTCTTGCTTTGTTTTTCATATATATGCAGAGTTATCTTGTCCTCTGTGACAAGTTTAGAAATTTTTGAGCCTAAAAGCTAATAAACATATGAGTATGGCTGCATCGTGTTGTACTTTTTTGTTTTTGGTTTATTGCGCCGTTGAAAACTTTTGCTTTGTGATTGGTTTTCAGGTGAATGTGAGTAAAGGTTGCATTTGGCTCGAGGAACATGGCGATGGGGAAGTACTCCCGTGTAGACGGGAAGAAATCATCAAGCTATGGTTTAACCGTTACTATTGTTCTGGTTATTTCCTTATGTTTAGTTGGGGCGTGGATGTTCACGTCTTCCTGGTCTGCCCCGGCTGATTCTGTTGACTATTCCTCAAGTGATATTGCAAAGGATGTGGAACCTGTTACTAAGAATGACTTGAAGAAAGAAGAAGGCGATCGTGATCAGAAGAACTTTTCTGATGAAAAGAACGAGGAAAAAGAGGTTGTGACTGAGAACAATGAAGTGAATACTGAGACAGAGAAATCTGCTGAGGGAAACCAGGTCGATGAGAGCTCTGGCGAGACAACTGAGGCAGTCGAGGAAAAAAAGGTGTCTGATGACAGCAATATTGATGGAGATGGGGAGAAAGAGAAGAAGAATGTAAAAGAAGTAGAATCTGAAAGTGATGAAGCAAGTCAGAAAGAGAAAACGCAACTGGAAGAGAGCACGGAAGAAAACAAATCTGAGGATGGTAACGGAAACGAAGAAAAGTCTGAAGAAAAACCAGAAGAGAATGCTAGTGAAACTGAAGAAAGCAGCACGGAGAAGAGTAACAAGGACGTCTTTCCAGCTGGTGACCAGGCTGAAATCACAAAAGAGTCGAGCACTAGAGATGGAGCTTGGTCGACCCAATTGGTTGAGTCACAGAACGAGAAGAAAGTACAAGAGTCATCGATATCTAAGGACCAAAGTAGCTATGGATGGAAAACTTGCAATGTGACTGCTGGGCCAGACTACATCCCTTGCCTTGACAACTGGCAAGTTATCAAGAAGCTTCAATCTACAATGCATTATGAACACCGTGAGCGTCATTGTCCTGAGGAATCTCCTCATTGTCTTGTGACTCTTCCTGATGGTTATAAGCGGTCCATCAAGTGGCCAAAGAGTAGAGAAAAGGTAAACTTCTTGACGAGAGAAAGCTCTTACTCTTAACCAATGATGAAACTAAGGTCCTAGACAGTTTCAGTATCCTCCAACAAATCCCCTAGCTCTCCTTTAAACCTTTAGCTACCAACAGACCTACGTAAGGTCTGTTGCTGAGCTGGAAAAGCTACAATTCCCTGCTTTACCCCTGGGCTAGTTACAAATACAATAGGACTGCGCCATAATTAACAAGAAGACTTTATCAATATGTAGAGAAAAACTGCTTGCGCTCCTTTAAATGATCTGTCGTGACAGCTATTTGTTATGTAATCGCAGATCTGGTACAACAATGTTCCCCACACCAAGCTTGCAGAGATCAAGGGACATCAAAATTGGGTGAAGATGAGTGGTGAACATCTCACTTTCCCTGGTGGTGGTACTCAGTTTAAGAATGGAGCCCTTCACTACATTGATTTCATCCAACAGGTAATTTTTTTTATAATGGCTAGTTGGCTACATAATAAGCATCTCATTACTAAGCATGATAAATTGATAAGTATTGAATTAACTATATTGTTTCAGTCACATCCTCCTATTGCTTGGGGAAATAGAACCCGTGTTATATTGGATGTTGGGTGTGGAGTTGCTAGCTTTGGGGGTTTCCTTTTTGAAAGAGACGTGCTTGCTTTATCATTTGCTCCCAAAGATGAGCATGAGGCGCAAGTGCAATTCGCGCTGGAACGTGGTATTCCTGCAATGTTAAATGTTATGGGAACCAAAAGATTACCCTTTCCTGGTTCTGTTTTTGACCTTATCCATTGTGCTCGTTGTAGAGTCCCTTGGCATATTGAAGGTAAAAGTGTGTCCCATTGTATTCTTTTGCCTTATTTTTGTTCTTTTTCCCTTACTTTTTTTTGTTGTTGTCTGAAATGAAGGTGGTAAACTCCTTTTGGAATTGAATCGTGCTTTGAGGCCGGGTGGTTTCTTTGTCTGGTCAGCAACTCCAGTCTATAGGAAGAACGAGGAAGATTCTGGTATATGGAAAGGTTAGAAACTTGATCTTTCTTCTGTGTTTGCTCCTTGCCTCAAAATAGGCTTTTGAAATATGATTTCTAACTTTGGAGAGGCCTTCTTTGTGCTGTAGCAATGTCGGAGCTCACAAAGGCAATGTGCTGGAAGCTGGTGACAATTAAGAAAGACAAATTGAATGAAGTTGGGGCTGCCATATACCAAAAGCCAACTTCAAATAAATGTTACAACAAAAGACTTCAAAATGAGCCACCTCTCTGCAAGGATTCCGATGATCAAAATGCAGCCTGGTATAGTGACCTAAAATCCTGCGTAAATTTACTATTAGTAAACCAATGCAGTCTGATGCTCATATGTTGAATTTGTGGTTTAGGAATGTTCCACTTGAGGCATGTATGCATAAAGTGACAGAAGATTCATCGAAGCGAGGAGCGGTGTGGCCAAACATGTGGCCAGAAAGGCTCGAGACTGCGCCTGAGTGGTTGGATTCAAAGGAAGGTGTTTATGGAAAACCTGCACAAGAGGATTTCACAGCGGACCAAGAGAAATGGAAAACTATTGTCTCAAAGTCATACCTTAGTGGCATGGAAATCGATTGGTCGAATGTGAGAAATGTGATGGACATGAGAGCAGTCTATGGAGGATTTGCTGCTGCATTGAAGGATCTGAAACTATGGGTGATGAACGTGGTTCCTGTAGACGCGCCAGATACACTGCCGATCATATATGAACGTGGTTTATTTG
Source organism: Camelina sativa (assembly GCF_000633955.1). NCBI lineage: Eukaryota > Viridiplantae > Streptophyta > Magnoliopsida > Brassicales > Brassicaceae > Camelina > Camelina sativa. The sequence continues at coordinate 2,690,743 of NC_025691.1, forward strand.
GAATCTATCATGACTGGTGTGAATCATTCAACACTTATCCCAGAACTTATGACCTTCTCCATGCCGATCATCTTTTCTCTACCCTGAGGAAGAGGTAGATAGCATCACCGATTCTTTTTATTCTCTCTCAAATGCAGAGCTTGATGATCTGATATGATTTGATGAATATCAAACCCTTTTCTTTTGCATTACAGGTGCAGTTTGGTGTCGGTAATGGCTGAAATTGATCGAATTCTTAGGCCACAGGGAACTTTCATCATTAGAGACGACATGGAAACAATAGGAGAAGTTGAGAAAATGGTGAAATCCATGAAATGGAACGTTAAAATGACGCAGTCCAAAGATAATGAAGGCTTGCTTTCCATTCAAAAGTCATGGTGGCGTCCTGCAGAAACTGAGACAATCAAATCTGCAATAGGTTAAACTAGTCAAAAAGAAAAAGTAAAGCATCACTTGAATATAGTTTTCAGTAAAGTTGGTTCTTTCAGGCCTTGAGAGATGTTGTATACGTAAAACTTTACAACATAAGATTGTTTTACCGTGTTAGCTCTCAAAAGGTATATACAAGATGAGTTTTCTTTTGTTTTTCTGAAATTTTGTGACTCTGAGACTCTTCCCGTATATGATAATGAATATATAAAGGTTAGACATTAAATCAACATTAAATAGTTTGGATATTACCAATATAACATGGAGAAGTTACTTTAGCAACAAAGTTATCTTATACAAACAGAGTGTTCTTCTTATTAGCTTACAGTTAGTGGCGATGAATCTTTACCGACCTGTTTTGACAAAAGGAGAGTTGACTCAAATAATTTCTGAGCTTCTTTATGTGAAATTTGTACTAATTTATAATTCATTCAGATTTGTTGCATCGTTTTCGAACTCAACTGAAATAAAAGAGAAAGATTGAACTCGAAGCAGCTATTCTTTTTGTACTGTTTTTGCAAACTCCATTCAAAGACAAGACAAAACAGGAATTCAGTTATCAAACTAATCCAAACAAAACCGTAATTCAATTATCCGAAGTCAAAATTTATAAGGATCCAAACGGTTTTAAAAATTCTATACCGTAAAAATTCTATACCAGATTAGCCGAACAAAACCAAACGGAACCTGAATTTTGTGTAACTGAAATGTGTTAAACCAAATTCTATTAAAAAATACTAATTTATAAAAAACGAACCAAGCCAAAACTGAACCTGTAACAAGCCAAAATTTTGATATCTATATCAACATTCGAAATACATCTGCAATGTATCCTTTCAGTTATACTTAATTACATGGAATCTTTAGAAAAAAATATTTTCAAAATTTATCCAATTTCTATAAATCTCTCTACCTAATTCAAACATAAATATATGATTCTCTTTTCATTTTTATTTGATCTTATATTTAAATTATTTTGAATTACTATATAATACATTTACTTAATAAAATTTGTGATTTTTTTTTTTGCATATGATGTGATTCAAATTATTTTAAATGGACATATATTACTCAATCGAAGAATAGACAAAATATGCATATAATGTCCCACATTTCAATCGAAGAATAGAAAAAATATGCATACAATGTCCCACATTGCTTGGAAAAATAGAGCAATGGTTTATAGTCATACTATAAAAGAAACAAAAATGATTCCGAATACGAATGAGCAGAGATCGATTTATCAGACATTCAAATTTATAAATTTTATTTGGTTTACTTTGGTTCTTTATCTTCAAGAATTTTCAACTTTTAAAAAGTTAAAATATCATTAAATCAATGCTACACAAATAAAACATCATTTCATTATTTTGTTAACACTATTAATATTAGAATAATAGACATAATTAAGTTGATTAAATTAATATAAACAAATAAAGTGTCTCGCGGTATGCAGCGGGTTAAATCATAAAATTAACAAACAAATACAACTTACAATTTAAATTGTTTAGTTACAAATCAAATAATTTATCCCTACCACGAGTTAAAATATATTTAGTCTAAACAACAATTCGTTTTTTTTTCTTCCAGTTTACTAGTTGGATTGGGATGATGATTCTGTGTATAAATAAAGGATATATTGACTCCCTTCTTTTCATAATTCAGATTCAAAGACAGAGAGATAATATGGACTTGCTACCCAATGATGTTGTGGAGCATATTCTGAAGAGAGTTGATGTGAAATCCTTGCTCAAATTCAAGTCTGTATCGAAAATGGAAATCCAAAATCCAATGTCGTGCTTTCCAAGTAAGACAACTGATGAATCGTAGGCAATCAGGTAATCCAGATGTTCTTTTCGTATCCGTATGTGATGAATCATATCTTTTTGATACAGTGTATGAATGTATGAGAACGTTGGCATTGGGGTCATCAGTTTCTGTTAAGATCCCTACTCCTTGGGCAAAAAAAGTCTTGTACAAAGTTTGCAAGAGTAGCTGTGATGGTCTGATATGCCTCTACGATGTCAATGTTCCAAATATTGTTGTCAATCCCACCACTCGATGGCATCAAACTTTCCCTCTTTCTACCTATCAACTACTCAAAGATCATGAAGACAAGGTCAGTTCAACTCCATGGGCTAATCTTGGATTCGGTAAAGACAAAATCAATGGCACATTCAAGCCAGTTTGCTTATATAATTCTGCTGAATTTGGCGGCCTTTACAACGATGACAACAACACTACTATTTGTGAAGTTTTTGATTTTACCACCAATGCTTGGAGGTACGTTGTCCCTGCGTCCCCCTACCCGATTCTTCCTTATCAAGATCCTATATATGTAGATGGGTCACTTCATTGGCTCACTGAGGGTGAAACCACACATGTTTTGTCTTTTGATCTGCATACCGAAACTTTCCAAGTCATGTCTAAAGCTCCCTTTCTCCATCACCACCACCACTCTAATAGAGAGTTGGTCATGTGCAACCTTGATGATCGTTTGTGCGTATCCGAAAAAATGTGGCCCAACCAAGTGATATGGTCGTTTGATTCAGACCGGGGGACATGGACGGAAATATATTCCATAGATCTCAATATAGCTACCTCTTGGTTAGGGAAGCACAGATTCTCACTTTGTGGACAAGGACAAGTTATTGTTTTGTGAACCTCTAACTGGGGATCTATTGCTAACACTTGATCCCAAAACCAAATCTTATGAAATTAGTTACGAATTTTTGTATCGTACTCGTGTGTTTCCTCTTTGTTATTTCCAGAGTTTAATCACTATTCTTTAAAGGAGCTTATTATTTTCCGAAACATTGTAATTTCAATTTTAATAATAAATTTTGTCAATATTGGTTTGGTTGTGGTCTTGTGGATACTAGTCTACTACTAAATCTGCATGCTACATGTTTGTTTACGTAAGATTATTCTTACTTAATTATATGGTTTTGTTTTTCCTTGACCATCTTCTCTAGTTTCCGAAGCCGAGGAGGTTCCTACTATTGAAATGACCCGTTTTCTTGATGCAGTTGGATTTGTGTAATGCAGATTCCACAATTGATTCTATTGTATTCGCTTGCTCTCGTCTTAGTCATATCATCTTGGGTGGAGCTGATGGTTCAAATTAATTGTTCCTTTTGATAGTTTAATATTTGTATCCATTGGCATTGAGAAAAGTTGTGTACATAAAAACTCTAGAACATAGTAAGATCGCTTAACAATTAGCTCCAAAGATATATTGAAGATAATTTTGCTCTGTTCTCATGAAAGAAAATAATATTCTTCTTTGACCTTATATATGATCTTAAGTATGACTTGGTGATTGTTAGAATAAACTATATAAGAATTGCCTCATAAACAGAATTCTCTATGGAGTTTGATAATCTTACAGTGATGAATAAATACTAGTAGTAATAGTAAAGAGATTCTGAGAAAAGATGTAGTCGGTTAACAAAACTGTCAGAATCAAGTAGACAATTCAAGTATGAAACTGAAATACTATCCAAACTTCTCTGAAACAAAATCTACAAGTCTGCGAAGAAATTATTTGTAGAGTCCAGAGTAGTCGATTTACTTTTTGTTTTCCTCTTGGTGCCTGTAAAGCAAGAAAAACTCGAGATCAGATCATGTGATAGTTATCATCTCAAGGAAATGTTTAAGATGTTCCAAAAAGTTCAGTAGGTTTCTCTTTAGTTTACCTTTGGAAGACTTGGAAGGATCATTGTCAACGTCCATCCCATCGTTGTCACTGTCACTGTCTCCTGCAGCTCCAGATGCGTTCCCCGAGTTCCCATTAGAACCTTCTAGAATCTCTTCTAGGTTCCACAACTATATCACCAAAAACACAAAACATGTAAATCATAACTCTAAGGGCTTGAGTTTAGAGAGGATAAAATGATACCTTCAGCATACTATCGTGAGCTGTGCTACCGAGAAACTTGTTATCATGAGAGAGAGCTGCAAGAGAGATTTTAACAGAAAAAAAATTAGAGGTTCGTTCAAGACCGAGTACAATAGTCAAAAAAAGATAAAATGTTCTTAG
>NC_025691.1:2695454-2719402 GCF_000633955.1 Camelina sativa
TACTATCCAAACTTCTCTGAAACAAAATCTACAAGTCTGCGAAGAAATTATTTGTAGAGTCCAGAGTAGTCGATTTACTTTTTGTTTTCCTCTTGGTGCCTGTAAAGCAAGAAAAACTCGAGATCAGATCATGTTATAGTTATCATCTCAAGGAAATGTTTAAGATGTTCCAAAAAGTTCAGTAGGTTTCTCTTTAGTTTACCTTTGGAAGACTTGGAAGGATCGTTGTCAAGGTCCATCCCATCGTTGTCACTGTCACTGTGTCCTGCAGCTCCAGATGCGTTCCCCGAGTTCCCATTAGAACCTTCTAGAATCTCCTCTAGGTTCCACAACTATATCACCAAAAACACAAAACATGTAAATCATAACTGTAAGGGCTTGAGTTTAGAGATGATAAAATTGATACCTTCAGCATACTATCATGAGCTGTGCTACCGAGAAACTTGTTATCATGTGAGAGAGCTGCAAGAGAGATTTTAACAGAAAAAAAAATTAGAGGTTCGTTCAAGACCGAGTACAATAGTCAAAAAAAGATAAAATGTTCTTAGACAGAGAGAATAGAATTCTAAATACCGAGATCTTCAATAGGGAAGTCGTGAGCCCCAATAGGCTGTATGATTCTGTTGGGCAGTATTCCAACGAGGCTACAGAAAAAAATGTATATAAAACTTGATTGAGTGAAGTGAAGATAAAGAGTAAAGAGCTTTCTCCCATGGAAGCAGAGTATTTTTCTGTTACCTAAGTATTCCATTATCACATCCAGTGATAACTCTGTCCTCATCAAGCTACAGCATAAATCCACAAGGCTTCCATCAGTAAAAGGGCCCCTAATGCTACAGTAACCATGTGCTTTAATAAAGTGTATCAGCATCTCACCTTTAATAGAGTATCAACTGAATTTGGAGATAGATCAACAAACCGATCGCTGTAGACAAAACAAACGTTTCAGACAGTTAGGTATCAATACTCTCTTATTTAAAATTTTCCAATGCCTTAAAACCTTTAACATAGGTACTGTCAGAGATATATGAGTTACCTGCAATCCTTGAAAAATCCCCATGAATACAACAAGAGATTACCATTCTGAGTTCCACTGATAACTTTACGGCCATTCTGAAATCAATCAGGTAAGAAGCAAACGATAACACATACATTAGATAAGTGGAAACGGTATGGAGAGAGAAGAGCTTGGGATGACGCATCCTGGCTACAAATACTTTTCTGTTTGATAGATATATTAGTGAATAAATTACACAGGAATATACTGGAATTACCTTCATTATCACAACAGAAAGTAGTTCGTCTTCAGAAAATTCAGACTGAGATTGGAGCTTACTAGTTCTGAGATTACAGACAGACAGAGTCCCATCTCCACTAAACGGTGTCAAAGAAACAAAAATAAATGATATAAGCAGAAAAGTCTTATATGAAAATTCAAAAGAATTAACTGAATCAGATGACTACAAAAAAGCCAAACCTTGTTGCCACTAGTTTCATTGAATCAGATGCAAAGGTCATGTCAGAAATGTAATCCTCATGTGCATTAAATTCATGAGAGCAAGAGCGCTGTCTCGTATCCCAAACCTGAGGAGATGATTATACATTATCGTAAGTTATGATTTCCAACACAAGCACATAATTGCACTCCAAAAAAGTAATGATGCCCCAAATGAATTGGGCAAAACTTTAGACAGGGAATACTAAGTTCTTGAGGCAGAAGACACACACACAACTAAAATGCTAAGGACCACAAATCCTAATTCTTCTCTCACAAAAAAATTACAGAGAGACCATCAGAGTAGTTGGAATAAAGACGAAAAGGGAATGTAACAGACCTTAACGCAGCCATTATCATCTCCTGAAGCGATAGTTGTCTCAGTAACATTAATCAAAGTATTAATAGCATCCCTACAAGACCAATGCGAAAAATTCTCAATTACCAGTCAGCTAAAAATTGTATCCAAAATAAGAAAGGAAAGGGGAATTAGTTACATACTCGTGAGCATTCTCAAGATGTGCAACACTAGTACCAGTCTCCACATCAGTAGCTAGAATAGAGCAATCAGCTGAAGCAGTGACAACTCCTAAAACCCCCCAACAAAAAAGAAACATGTAATTTAAAGCAGAACTCAAGCATTGCTAAGATATGAGCTCAAATATAGTTCGAAGGTTAAAGAAACAAACTTTGGCCATCATCAATGAAACGAACAGCTCTGCAAGACTCCTTATGTGCACGAACTTTACGTTCCCTAGATCACCAAACACAAACTCAGCAAACACCCACAACGAAAGAGAGGAACTTTGCAGATAAAAAAGAGAGCTTTTTAAAAAATACCTGACAAGTGAAGAATCTGAGTCGTATCGGTATCTGCAAAAGAGAAAGGTTGGAGATTTTTACATAATTGGTCTCTCTGATTATTGTGAATTGGAAAAACGAAGGAAGAGGAAAAGAGAAAGGGAATTTTACAGATGCAAGTGGCCATCGATGAGACCAGCAGCCACTAGATTTTGAGATGGATGGAAGTCGATACCGAACGCGTTAGCTCCCAAATCGATCTCCATATCACTCCTACCCCGACCGAGAATCTTAATTACAAAAACTGCTCCCCCCACAAGTACAGAGACAAGAAGACTAGTGACTAAACTAAAGAAGGCCGTCGCGCCGAAGTGAGTAGGGTTTAAGGTTTTTTTTTTTTTTTGTATCGAGAGATCCTCTGTTTTCTAATTTTGCAATTAGGTCCCTCGGATCTTTGGGGTTCTTTTTTTCTCTGTTTGCTGACTTTTACAATTAGGACCCGTTTCTTTTCTAAAATCTTATATTTACCGATTTTTTTTGCTAATGGATTTTATAAGGAATTTGTGATGCTCATAAGACTCATAACGACTAATTTAAGTTTCACCAACTTTGGTATTTTTAATTTTCTGCATTTCCGATCAATCATGCTCTTTAATTGTTAGCTTGTTTTGTCAAAGTTTATTATAACTAAGGTGAGCTATTATTAGAGTTCGCACTATCTTTGTTCATCTTCTTCTTGGTTTTTATAGGAGCCAGGTTCTCACGATTATGTTGACAATGATTGGTTATTTTTGGTCCATCTTGTGCCTTGTCAGAGTTCTCTTTTTTTTTTTGTTAAGGTTGTCTATACTTGTGAGTGTGAAAACTGCTCAATCTTGATTATTCGTATTGACGACCATGAGGTATTTGTGCAAAATGATCTTTATACAACTGCCATTAAGACAGGATATTACTTAGAAATAAGATTCCTGATTATGATACTGACTTGTAAATCTATATAATAATAACAATCCGAATAAATGCGATCAACAGTTGTGTTTTTTCAATCGTACCTTTTGGATATTTTCTGAAAAGTCATGATGGATCATTAAAACGGTTATTTATGAAAAGTTACAAATGTTCACTGTAAAATTATATTGATTAGAGAACATTCATATTTTTGAAATCTTTATAAATTTGTCTGTTTGAACTGTTTTCATTTTTTTGCCATGATACAAAATCATCTAAAAATATAATTTCAACGGTTTATACATTTTTTCTAAATTATTTTCTAGCATTCATTCTTTTAATAAAAGATTTTTGGAATGATGAATATTATTTACATCTTTTAATTAATTTCAAATATAAAAGTTTAATGAAAATACCTAGAGTGTTTTTCCAAGAGTTAGATGGATTACATAGTGAGTTTTTGGATTTGACTTTTCAATATGGTAATAAAGATGCTTTCATATATAAAAATTTAATGAAAATACCTATATATAATAACAATCCGAATAAATGCCACCAAAAGTTGTGTTTTTTCGATCGTACTTTTTGGATAATTTTCCAAAAAAATCTGTAGAAAATTTAAATTGTTTACAAAAAGTTGTGATTGTTCATTGTAACGGTTTTTTGTAAAGTTGTGATTGTTCATTGTAACGGTTTTTTGTAAAGTTGCAACTGTTCATTGTAGAGTTGTATCTATTTGAATATTTGTATATTTTGAAATTTATATATATTTGTCTGTTTGAACTGTTTTCATTTTTTTTGCCATGACACCAAATAATATAAAATTTCAATCTCAACGGTTTTTACAGCTCTCTAAATTATTCTCTAACATTCATTCTTTTAAGAGTAAAGAGATTCCTCCACTTCTTGATTTAACAAAAAATTTTGGAATGATGAATCTAATTTACAACTTTTAGTTAATTTTATATCTAGAGTCTTTTTCCAAGAGTTAGATGGATTATATAATGAGCTTTTGGATTTGACTTTTGAATATAGTAATAAAGATGCGTTTTATTTAAAAGCAGTTTATATGAGTTTGTAGGTATAATCAATTGCAGACACAACAGTTGCGATTTTTCGATGTACCTTTTCGTAAAAAAATGTTTTTTTTTTGTTTTTTTTTAATTCAAACGGTTGTATATGTTCATTGTAGAATTGTGTCTTTTTACTATATTTTATTTATATTTTTTCATCACAACTTTTCGTTCTAATAGGTGTGTCTATTTAAATAGTCATGCATTTTGAACTCTCTTTATATTTGTCTCTTCATCACTAACTAACAAGTTCGTTGAAACAAATTTTCCATTTTATGTTGAATCTAGATAATTGAATATAATCTATAATCTAGCTAAAATTTTAGAAATAATTATAGCAATAGAGAAAAATACAACTAAATATTGAATTTACAGTTGTGTCTATTCATCTTTAACTTTCCGTTTAAAAAATATAATGACAATCTGAATAAATGAGAACAACAGTTGCAACTTTTCGTAGTACATTTTTGTAAAAAGTTTTGTTTTATTTGTTCTTTAAAAAAAAACTCAAACAGTTGTATTTGTTCATTGTAGATTTGTGTCTTTTCACTATATTTTATTCATATTTTTTCATCACAATTTTTCGTTCTAATAGGTGTGTCTATTTAAATAGTCATATCTTTTGAACTCTCTATATATTTGTCTCTTCATCAAAAACTTACAAATCATTGTTCGTTGAAACAAATTTTTCATTTTATGTTAAATCTAAATAATTTGAATATTAATATCTAATACTTAATGTTATTCTATAATCTAACTAAAATTTTAGAAATGATTATAGTAGTATAATAAAACTTAATATAGAATTTACAGTTGCATCTATTAAGCATAACTTTTCGTTAAAAACTATTTTAATATTTAAAATTTATTTTATTTTGTTCTTAAGAGTTGTGTATTTTAATTTATTTTTTTTGTTGATACTGTTTCACTCATTATTAAATATATTTTTAATTATAGTTCTTCAATAGAAAATTACATTACTCATTATATCCATTAGTTCAATATTCTCAGTAATGATCACTTTTACATAATGATTTTTTTAATATTAGGTCTTTACTATAATTCTTCATAAAAATATCTTATATTTATAATATTTTAAACAATATGTTTTGCAAAGCTGCTATTGTATATAATATTTTTTGTTATAAGTTTTCATTTTGATGATTGTGTTTTTAGTAACAGTTTATGTATTCAAACTATTCTATTACATTCAAATAATTTCATAATGTATAGTTTTAAATTTTAAATTTAGTTTTTTTTTCTAAAATACTTCTCCCGCGATATCGTCTGAGTCCTAGTTCTAATTAATAAGGCACCAACTTAAGAAGAGTAAAACCAAAGATTTGGGATGGGATATATAAACAGGGGTACAGTAACAGTTAGCTTATTATGATAAAGCTACCAGTGTCGCAAAACGTGTTTTAAAGTTCAATTTATGCCCTGAATTACGAAATGTCCAACTACATTTATAAAATTGGACATCAGATACCAAAGGCATTATATATGCAATATTACCTCATAGATGGAGATTTAATAAGTTGGGTTAAGAAGAGGTCAGATGGTAGTGCATGTCATTGATTCAACACTATGGTTCAGATTTATAGACTTTGGATAATTATCCTCATTCCTCTTCTCTTCTTTGTTAAGAAAATGATGTGACTATATATAGTAGATGGAAAAAAAACGAGAAAACTCAAAAATCAGATAATGAAGTCAATCATCATATTGAATCCATCGTAATGAATGCAAATAAGACTGGGGCGACAATTACATATCATCACTTTTTTTATTTGTCCAACATACAGCTAATAATAAAAAGGACAAAAGACTAAAGCAGACCAATGACGATATTAAGACAGAAGTACGGAAGAAAAAACCTTAAACTGGGGAAACGGGTGGTACATCTTATAGACGCATGTGATTTTAAGGTTGTGAAGCCTCCTCCTAACCAATTTATATATAACTCAGTCAAACAAGAATGCTTTAGTTTAGGGTTTCTCTTTAAAGCAAACGTCGCCGTTTGGTTTATCATGGGCCTCTTTGTCTTGTTGATTGATTGATGATGAGGCCCATATAGGCTTAAGAGTAAGGCAAAGGCAGTTAGTTCTTTGGTTAGGCTAAGAAGATGTGATTAGTTTACCAACACTCTCTGTTTGACCAGACAAAAGTGTGTATTATACATCCTTATGGGCGGTTTGATCAAAAGAAAATACATCCTTATGGTCGAATCGAATGTATAAACAGACTTGGATAATACTATTGAATTCGAACACAAAAATGATTATTTATGACAGTAAGTAAAAAAAGTCTTATAACGATTTACGAGTTAAAAAAAACAACAAAAAAAAAAACATATGTTGTTTCGTTTCTGCTTAAAACCTTTTTTACTTGATGGTCGTCATCTTCGTCTTCTCTCCTCTTTGGTCGTCTTCGCAAACATTGAAGACAACAAGCGGAGCGGTTTCGTTTTTCTTCTTCAGATCTGATTAGGGAGAGAGAGAGAGAGAGAGAGAGAGAGAGAGAGTGATTGAGCTCACGACGGAGAAAATGAGCGGCAACAAGATCATCGTCGGCGATGATGGTGGTGGTAGGAGCAGTGTCGGAGTCAGGAAAAGCTCAAACGGGATTTCTGATATCCCGTCTGGGTCGAAGAAGATGGTTCAAAGTTTGAAAGAAATTGTAAACTGCCCTGAGGCTGAGATCTATGCCGTGCTCAAGGACTGTAACATGGACCCTAACGAAGCCGTCACTCGCCTCCTCTCCCAAGGTCTCTCCTTTTCTTCTTTTGAGCTAGTTTAGGGTCAATTCGGCTAATAAGCTAATGTCTTTTTTCCATGATTCTGTCTTAGGGGTTTATAACTAACTAAATACACACGAAAGTTTCTGTCTTTCCAGCATTTAGTCCTCCTCATTGAAAAGCTAATGTCTTTTTCCATGATTCTGATTCTGATTCTTTTCACAATTCAGATCCTTTTCACGAGGTGAAGAGCAAAAAAGAAAAGAAGAAAGAGGTATAGATCATATGTTCTTTTCCAGTGCTGTGTTGGCATTTCATATTTGAAAAAACCAGTTTGCACCTCTGTTTTCAAGCGTTATGCTCACTCCCAGAATACTTGATCGTAGCTATTGTTTAGGTTTTAGGGTAGTTTTTATCTCATTTTATTGTAATGTTGGAGGGCTTATATGTTTGTTTACTTGCTGTTCAGATTAGGGATATACCGGATTCCCGTTCACGAGGCTATAATAACACTTACAACCGTGGTAGTAGAGGTGGTTCTGATCGTTATACTGGACGCAGTGGAGCTACCCCTTTCACCTCTAGTGGTATATATATATACATTACTTTCTTTTGGCTTTAGAAAAACTTACTTATCACTAGCTGTGCATCCCTGTTTTCATGTTTCTGTTGTTCAGAGTCAGGAAGCGTCAAAGTAAAAACTACAAACAAGAGGGAGAGCGGGATGCAGTCTTATGCAGGTTCTTATTCTTCTACATCTGGCATATCGAGCCACCATCAGATACCACACAGGTTTCCCTTTGAATGATCATTTCATCATCTTTCTTGTCTGCATAGCTGCATGATGCAGCAAGCGTAATTAAGAGCATAGGATAGTATCAAAATCCATTAATGAACCAAGAGAAGGATATACCTTAGGACTGTCCGAAAAAACACACACGAATAAGTCTATATGCTGATTATAATCAGATTCTTTCTTTTTGTTTAGTGCCTCAACAATATTCTGTAGCTGCTTGTCTTGAGAAGGATGCTATTTCTCTGCAGGGATGCGAGTTTTCTTGTTCCCTCCTTCATATTTGGCAGAGAAATGGCCTCTGAAAACAAGCAGCACCAGATGGCAGATACTCCTCTGCAGTAGACTTAGCTTGTGGCACAGCAAACCTCATAGTTGAGGGCCTTGAGAGTTGAGGCACTAAGCAATGAATCTGATTAGGATTAGCAACTGTGTGTTTATGGAAAATAACTTCTTCTACTGATCTAATGGATTCTGATACTATCCTGTGTTCCTTTTTTTTTCTTTTTTTTTTCTTACTAGTTGAATGCAACCGGACAAGTCAGTAGCCTGCCCTAAATGAATAATTGATTGTGGGCTTATCGACCTATATATGAAAGATTGAGTTGTAGGATTTAGTTAATAGGCTTTCAGACCAACTACTGAGTGGCTACACTAATAATCTGAGCCTTAATTAATTCCGACTCTGAGTGGCTTGAAGAAGTTTTTAGGTGGCTTATGGCTCTGTGGTAGATGTACATAATAATCTTAGGGTATCATCTCGAGTATTGTGCTGATGCTAAGCAATCTTCCATGTACAGTTGATGTTTGATTTGATAGAAATATATTTTTTAACAAAGTAAGAATGTTGTACTAGTATATAGAGTATTTATGACAAAATCTTGTACCTCTAGTGAAAAGGTGTCAAGACCTTACTTTGCCATATTTTTCACTTTTCCATAATTTAGTTTTCCATAATCTTGTACCTAGTTCTGCATCTTTGAGAATTATAGTTTTGTTCATCTGTACATTTGTGTCCCAGGTTGCTCATGTATGTTGTATATATTCTGCAGTGATTTTGTTGCTAAAGACAGTAAAACGCCAACTGTTACCTCGGGGGGTGAATTATCATCATCACATTCTGTTACTGGACATCAAACAGCATGGTTTGGAGCTTTAGGTCAGATGTCTATGGCTGACATTGTGAAGATGGGTAGACCTCATAGCCAGACAAGAAACTCTCAGAAAGATGTCGATATGCGTTCTGAGGTAATTCAGGAGCATGAAATTGCTGCAAATCAGTATGTACCTGTGAAAGATGAATGGCCCTCAATGGAGAAGCCAGTGGCTGCTAGCACTTCTTTTGTATCAGTGGCACCAACTGAAGAGATATGCAATGGTGCAGCAGATTTACAATCCAGTAGAAGAGATCAACATCCGAAGGGCCAGTTGGAAGACACACATTTAGCAGAAAATGGTCTCTTTGGGAATCTTGGAAGAGATCATGTGCAACCTGACACTGTAGCTGGTGGAGCTGAGGAAGATGACTCTGTAGTTTCATCTGAGTATGATGATAATCCGCACAGATACCAAACGCAGAACAACCCTGAGCACCAGAAAGGTAAGTATATTTTACAACATGTCTATTAAAAGAATGCTGTATTCTTATCATAATTGCACATACTTTGGCAGATGCTTGTGTGATTTTTCTTTTGATGATAATTCACACCTCATTGGATGTGTGTCATGAATAACCATGTGTCTCTGCAACTTGATCATTTTAGGTGTCGGGGGTAGTAAAAGGATCTTGCCTATTCTTTTGGTGTCAGATTTAACATTAAGGTTGACTAGCGACTATATTTGTTTGCTCTTGATGTTGTCTTATACACTGTGTCTATATTCTTTTGCAGATGAAGACGAAATTTCGCCTGTTGTTGCCAACCTTCAAGACTTGAGCATAGAGAACCATGATCAATACTCCTCTCATGATGAGGATAGACCTGCTGTCGTGATTCCAGATCATCTGCTAATCCATACAGAAGAGTGCTCACAGTTAAGCTTTGGAAGTTTTGGAGGCTTTGGATCAAGGCCTCTGAGCAACAGCTTAGAAGAGGCTTCTAATGTAGCTCCACAGATTGAACGTGATGATGCTAGGTATGCCCTTATTTCTGATTTTCCTTTTCCAAATAGTTTCTGGGATCATTTCCTTTATACTAACCATCGATCGTCTTGTCCACAGAAATACCGAGTTCTATGGAGATGAACATCTAGGAAACATGTCCAATGGACATATGGTCCATGCGTCTTCTGCCAACAATTATGATGATTCCTCAGAATCTAAGCAAGAGGTTTTGTTGCCAGAAAACCCTGAAACTGCTCACCAGGAGAACCAGTACTCGTTTGCTCAGCCGGGTCCAGAGTATGCATATGAAAATGTGAAGCAGCAGCTGAATACTGCATTTGATGCTTCACAGACAAGCATGACTAATCAGATGCATAATCTTGCGTCATTAACAAATGTGATGGTAATGCATCCCAAGTGCACAAAGTTTTGCAGCTTATGGTTTTCTTTTGTAGCTTTTAAGAGAACCTTATATTATATCATATTAGTGTATTTGTATGGTTTGGTGATCAAATGTTCATCGAAAAGGTAGTTTTGTATGATGCTAGTAATATCCTTATAATTCTTAGTTGACATCACGGTTTCAACAATTTGGTTTCAGCAAGGGTATACAAACTCAATTCCAAACACTCTATTGGCACAGACAGCACAGAGTGCCAGGGAGCTCGAACATCAGTATTCCCCTTTCCCAGGCGTACAGTCTGTGCCGTCAAGAAGCAACGATACCTCACTAGGTGGCCAAAGCATTTCCATGCCAGAGGTGATCCCTTTACCTGTAGACTGAATGCTTTTTTAATCGAATAATATATCTTTGTTTTCTTTTGGATTTTGTTGTGAACTCGGTGAGAAGAAAGTAGGAATCCCTTGTTAATAGTACCCATGACCAATTTCTTGTTCGCTTGATGCAAAGCAGTAATACTTGCAAATAAGGATTTCAATTTCGTTCGAGTATATATGTAGTGTCTTTCTTGTGCAAAGTTATGAAGGTTTATTTTCATGTAATTACTTAGCAGTTCATCAAGATTGTGTACCAAAGTTGTTTGATTCACAGTGTTGTGGTTGTATTTTCTTGCATGCAGGCACTCAGAGGTGGTGGTGGTGTTCCAACAGCACAATCAAGCCATCAGAACTTTTCTGGTGCCAATATTGCTACTGGACCAGCGCTTCCTCAACAGATCGCAATGAATCCGTATTCTCAACCCACATTGCCTCTGACTCACTATGCCAACATGATCGGTTATCCTATGATACCTCAGAGCTACCCATACATCCCATCGGCTTTTCAGCAAGCATATGCTGGTAACAACTCATACCACCAGTCACTAGCTGCTTTGCTTCCACAGTATAAAAACAACACTTCCGCCAGTAATTTGCCTCAGTCAACAACTACTACCCCTGCTTCCTCCTCTGCCTATATGTTTGGGAACTCGAGCAATGTTGAAACTGAAAACTTCCTTCTTAACCAACAACAACAGGCCGCTCCTTCTGGGGCAACACTTAGTTATGAAGACGTCTTGAGTCTACAGTACAAACAGAACAACTATCTATTGTCACTTCAGCAGCAGCAACAACAGCAGCTACAACAACAACAACAGCAGCAGCAACAACAACAGCAGCAACAACAGCAGCAGCAGCAGCAGCATCAACAACAGGTAATTGTTTCTCATTTTGACACTTGCAAAAGATCCTTGTTTTGACACTAAACGTGAAATTGTTTTAACTCAGAACGAAAATTTACCTATGTGGCTTCATGGACCTGGCTCTCAAACCATGTCGGGCGTCGCGGGGAACACGTACTACAACCTTCAAGCACAACAACAAAGTCAGCAGGTTCGCCAAGCTCAGCAACAAGAGCAGCAGCAGTATGGATTGCTCGGTTACCCGAACTACTATCAGTCACAAACGGGAATATCAATAGAGCACCAACAGCAAAACCCTAGAGAAGGTGGCTCGCAAGGTCAGCCCTCAAAGCAAGCCCAGCAGCAGCAACAGCACTGGCAAAACTCTTACTAGGGTGGTATTGGTTGTCTCAGGCTCATAGTTTGGTTACTGATCATGTAGCCATAGCTATAAAAGCTGATAACCAATTCAATAGGTTATCTGTTATTGTTGTGTAGGTTGAAGCAGAAAAAGGATGGATCTTCGCCAAGTCATTGTGAGTGTATTTATCATCTTCTGTTAACTTAGGAAGAAAAACTCTAATTTATATCAGTGCAACTTAAGACCAAAGAAAAAAGCAACAGTTAATGTCTCTTAAAGCTCTGCCTCTGTGCTCCACCTTGTATATAGTACTTTGCTTTCCATTTTAAGTAGTTTTCAACTATTTTGTTGTGGTTTCGATTCCAATGGGGTTAACTTACAAAATTTGACTATGAAAGGTGTGAATCTCACTAGAGACAATGTCTTAGATAAAAGAAAACTAAAAATTGTACCAGAGTTAAGGTGACTCAATACGGTAGATATGAGTGTACTTATCTTCTTTTGTTATCTTAGGGAACAAGCAAATTCAAATTAGGATCAGTGCAACTAAAAAACAAAGAAAGAAGCAACAGTTCCTGTGTCATTAAAAGCCTTTGCCTCTGCATTCTTCACCTTGTATTAACTCTCTGTTCTAGTAGTTTTCAACGTTTTATGGTTTCAATTCTCATGTGGTTAAACCTGAAAGAGGAGTGAAGTGAAAACAATAGAACTCTTATATTTCTTCATTCCCCCCTTAAATACTATTTTCCAAGGTTTATTATGTACATATACATTTATTTATATAATAAGATCACAAGACAGATACGGGAACAGAAATGGGTGGTAGGGAAACATGGGTTTCAAGACTCCCTTCTCTATTACCAGACCGCATCATTGCTGTGTTTTCGCACCCGTTAAGAAACAAACCAAGGAGTGAAGTCGCATTCCGCCTACCTCGGTCTGTACCCGTGCGCAAAACGTTTTGGGTCAAACCAGTAAGAGCCGGTGCTCTCACCACCTTCTCCACGACAACTGCTCCACCGTTTACGCAGAGATGTAACAAGGTAGCAACCGCATTTTCTTTCCCCCTTGGTGTTCCACATCTCATCAATTCAATGAGCCCCGCCATAGCTGATTCCTCTCTTCCTATAGTCTCTGCTCCTAAAGAATTATTCGCTACTACAGCCAACACTACCACCGCTCTCTCCGCCACAGCCTCATCCTCATCCACCAAAGCTTTCACTAGAGCTAACACTCCTCCCGAGTTTATCATCTTACTGTGATTATCCGGATCTCTCCATATACCACTTAAAGCGTTGATAGCATCTTTTCTCCCTCTCGGCTTTCCATTTTGAGACAGCAATACAAGTGATTCGATGCAGCCAACAGCGTTTGCGATCCGTTTCTTATATTCATGTACTGTAGAAAGACAGTACAATGTGGCTGCTGCGTTCCCTCGAGCTTCCAAAGTAAGACCCGAGGCGAGAACACTCACAATAGACTCAAGGCAATCATTTTCCTCCATGACCAGGCTCTTGTTTAACTCGCATTCGCATACAGACAAGTTAAGCATTGCTGTAACCGACTGCTCTTGCGCAACAGAGTTTTGGGATTTAAGAAGCCTAACCAAACGTGGGATTGCACCTGCTTCTGCGATCAGTTCACCTCTTTCCCTTACTGTTTTGCTTAGAAGACGGATCTCTCTTGCCGACACCACCTGAGCTAACTCTGACTCACCAGCTAGATGTTGTATGAGAATCAATACAGTGGCTTTGGTTGCTTCCATTGAAGCTCTCGTTTGCATAACCCAAGCAGGAGACTCCTCCTCTGGTGACTCTCCAAACTCCGTTGCAGCGCACCAACGTGTTATCAACTCTCTCAAAGCTCGGTTAGGAACAATACAAGAAGAGTCCACAAGCTTTTGTCCTGTTTTGGGACAAGTAGAGTGACCTTCTTCAAACCACCTAACGATTGAGCTCCGATCATAAGTTTGTCCAGTAGTGGAAACAATCACAGGATCCTTCATCAAACTAAGAGAGATGGAGCATACAAAATCCTTTGGTAGTGTCGTAAACGTTTCCACGATCTCCTCCGCAACTAAACATTTCCTCTGTTTCTTGGAGTTCTCGATGATACTCCAATCCAACCCATCTTCAAACGCAAACAACGAAAACATGCAATACCGTGTGATAGCTAAAAACGCGTTAACCACAGACCTTGAAGGCTCCAAATCATCACAATCGTGATTCGAAATCTGCTCTTCTAAAAACTCGATTTCATCTCTGCAACTTTTGGGATCCTTAATCCCTAATTTCTCAACGAAGAAGGATCTCAGTTCATCCGTATTAGGTATTTCGCCGTTCTCGAATCCGTTGAGAAACGTATAGAATCGTTGCCGTAGCGATTCGTCGTTGCGATCAACGAACAGTGTCGTCGTCGATTTAGTGGCTTGTTGATGCAAAAGCTCGATTTGTTCTCTAATATCGTCGCTTAGATGGAGACTGTTGAACGGGATAACATCTAAAAGGATCGAAATATCTCGATTCAAGTAATGGAAAAAGTCTGAAAGCGATGGGGTTTGTAGTAAAAGCCATAGCTTACTAGATTGAGCACAGTATTGGAGAAGTAATTTAGAACGGTGGAGGAAGATATAGATCTCGTTAAAACACATCACCGCCGTCGAAGAAACCGAACCTGAATCATCGGCGAGGTATTCGAACAAGACGAGTAAGACCTCAATCTTCCGAAGTAGGGAACGTGCGTTTCTGCGTTGGAAGGAGAAACGTACGCTGCGGAAGCACGAGACGAGCTCTGCTGAAACTGAAGCTAGGGTTCGAACGAGAGAGACGTCGGAGAGATCAACGGTTGTTGTCAAAAATGCTTCCAGTGACGGTGAGCTCCTTAGTCGTAAGGATGTAAAGATCGCCTCTGTGGCCATGTTGATGATGGAGATTGCTACAAAAACAAGTTGTAGCTTGTCTTCTTTTTGCCCAAATCAAACAACCCTAAGGTCTCATATGTATAGGTAGAAGAAGAAGAAGCTTAAAACGCGTTTGGCAGAAGCTGAAAAAAATGTCTTCGTTTGGCAAGTATGTAAACAACGGATCATACTATTTAGTCACACCGACCATTCTCTGCATTAGGCTGGTAGTTGAGATCAATTACAACTTGGAGATTTTGTGTGTGTTCTCCATACGCTATTCATGTCATCTGTTGAAACCCAATTTACTTATCTAGTGCAACAACGCATGGCTCCGACAAAACATTTCACATTGAGTTTGGTAGGAAGAGATAATAAACTGCTTTGAATTCAAAAATGTAAAATTGTTTATTTGGTCAAGAGTGAAATTCCTAGAAACATTACATTAGAAAAGCGTCTATCACATAAGTTTTTTTTAACTTGTAAAAAGTAACAAAAAAAAAACGTAAACGACTAAAGGGAAAATTTCATTTAAACAACAAAAAAAACAGTAGTCTAACCTCAAGTGCCACCACAAATTGTCTGTTTGAGGTGCGCACAGAAGCTAAAAGCCTCTTCTCTGCTCTGCTATTTGCCTCAGCAAAGTTTTCCACCTTCTTTAAGCTAACTTAGAAACCGAAGAATCCGAGCTCACTGGCCTTTTCCTTCTCAAAGGTCTCGAAATACTGGTATATGATGGTGACAGCCAACAGAATTCCAGTTCCCGACCCGATGGCTCCCATGAAATCAGCCAGAACAGTGAGTGCACCGATACACACTCCTCCAAATGCCGCAGCTGTTGGGATGTACCTGTTCAGTTCCTTCTGTAAGTTTGACTCTCTGTGTCCTGGCATCACCATTTGTTGTTCCTGCGATAAACATAATGTTCAGAGTCAGATATCCAACACCATGCAAACATTGAGGTTTATGTACCGAGCTGTTACGATTTAATTACCTTGAGCTGCTTAGCTACATCCCTAGCAGAAGATCCAGAGACTTCAATCCATGTCTTTGAGAAAAGAGCACAAGCAGTGAGCATGAACACAATGTAGAACAGTGCATGGAACGGGTGAGCCGCCATATCCGAGAAGCTGCAAACATCATAGTAACATATATTAGTCAAACTGGCTGATGCATACCACTTTGATCGACTAAAATGAATATTGAAAGACACTGCATTACCTTGCTGGAGCTGTGATGAGGTAAGCCAGACCACTAACTGGAATGGATTGCCCACTGTACTCGGATTCTTTCCACTGGCCCAAAAGGTTAACAAAGAAGTTTCCGCTGAACTTCCTGTAGAGAAGCTGTTGACCACAAGGAAGAGATTTAATGTCAACACAATGTCATTGTGGATATGACTCACATACAGTGAAGCGTAAGATTCTGTACCTGAGAGATGAAGTAAAGATTTGAAACAAGAGCGGATTGGAGGATGATGGGCATGTTAGAGGTGTAGAACAGCTTGATTGGGTAAGAACCCTGTTGTCCACGGGCATTCTTTGATCTCACAGGCAAAACCACGCGGAAACCTTGGAAGTAGATCACAATCAGGAAGATCAAGACTGTGGCAAGCAAGTTGGTAACATTCGGAAGGTTTTGCCGGTAGAAAGCTTGACGGAGAGCCGCAACCTTGTTGGACTTGGTTATCAACATATGGAACAGTGCAATAACAGCACCTTCAAACTCAGCTCCACGCCCGGTGTTGATGGTAGTTGGGCTAAATGCCTTCCAGATAATGCTTTCACTGCATATCATCAATGTAAACTATTATGAATCCAAAACAGCAAGGAATCGTTTTCAAAAGTGAGGAAGAGAAGTTGACCTACCAGATGTTGGTGGCAATGAAAAGGGAGATTCCTGAGCCGAGACCATATCCCTTCTGAAGGAGCTCATCAAGGCAGATAACAATGATTCCAGCAAAGAAAAGCTGGAGGATGATGAGAATGGCATTTCCAACACCAAGCTGTCCAACGGGACCATACATTCCAGAAAGAACATATGCAACAGCCTCACCGATGGCAATCAGAATACCAAGAAGTTTCTGAGCACCATTCCTACAAAATAAGTTCCAAACACAGAATAAGAACTATAGCAACGACATGGTCAATTCAAACCAGACATAAGAAACAGTTCGACTAGAACATGTAACGTAATGTCCATAATCCATTCATAATGGGAAAGAACAACACTTACAAGAGGGCACGATCCTCACGAACATTGTTGTCAACCTCAATAATCTTGGAACCAGCCAAGAGCTGCATCACGAGTCCAGACGTGACAATAGGAGTAATACCGAGTTCCATGACAGTCCCACGGTTGGAAGCAAGAATGACACGCATCCAGTAGAATGGATCCGCACCGGTCGTGGAATGAATTCCATAGAGAGGAAGCTGACTGCAGACAAGAAAGATGAAGAGAGAGATGACAGTGTAGATAACCTTCTCTCTGAATGGCACCTTCCTGTCAGCACTCTGAACCTCAGGCAAGAAAGCCAAAAATGGCCTTACCAAATGCAAAACTCTAAATCCTCCTCCCATTCTAGTATCCAATCAAGTTTCTATGCTTCTGTATGAATCACAAACAAAGTAAGCTACTAAAACACACACAAATCGAAACGCATGCACCACAGATTCATAATCTAGCTACAGAATTCACAAATCACAGTTTTCCCAGCTAGGCTAAACTAGCTCAAATCAGAACAATTACGTAAACCGAGTCAAATGATTGACCCGGTCGATCTAAAAAAACCAGATCTATCACAACTTCTCCGATCCATACATATAAATTCGATACTAGAACAGGGGAAACAGATCTAAGAACACAGATCGATAAAAGTAAGCACAGATCTGATTTAAGAAAAAGAAGACACGGATGCGAAGCGACGACTCACAACAAATCACGATTGGAGAAACGAAAACATTCCAAGGAGAAAGCAGTTGAGGAGAATGGAAGAAGATAGAAGAAGGAGGAGGAAGCTTACGATATGTAGAGTAGAGAGAAAACAAAGACCGATCAGCTCCGAAACCAATGGGCTTCGATGGATAGATAAATTTTTTTTTTTTTTGGCTTTCCCCTTTCCTACGGAGAAAGAGCGTTCTAGTTTTGATGGTCAACTAAAGACGAAGGTCACCTTATAATCCATTTTCCCATTTTTTATTTATTTTTATTTTCTGCAGGGTTATTGCCAAATCGTGGCGACGCGAGAAAAAAACACGCTCGACACGATAGCATAACGAATCAGTGTTCGCCACGCCAGCTTTATATTTCTTTTATTCAACGCATATTGGGCCGAGGTTTTTGTTTTGTAAGGCGCTCAAATGGGCTTTGGATCTGCGTCGATTGAGAGAGAGATACACAA
This sequence comes from Camelina sativa, assembly GCF_000633955.1. Lineage (NCBI taxonomy): Eukaryota > Viridiplantae > Streptophyta > Magnoliopsida > Brassicales > Brassicaceae > Camelina > Camelina sativa. Next base: position 2,713,682 of record NC_025691.1, read on the forward strand.
GTTGTCTAAACAACCAAAACAACTGAGCTGAATGTTTTTAGTTGGAAGTGGAACTTTCTGGGAATGGAGATAAAACTTCATAACAACTCGAGAAAAACGTGATTTTCACCACTTCCCTGATCAAATTCTCAAAGTGACGATGCTTTCGAAACCCTTTCAAAGAAACAACAAGTGCATCTGATCCCTAAACTAAAAAGTATCCAGACCAGTTCGCTTTTGGATCCCATTTTTTTCCGATTTTGCAAGAACATAAAGCTAAACAACTCCTCTAGTCAACCAAAGTGTTTTTATCCATCTGCAAGAATGATCTTCCAGAATTATAGCCCTGCATCAAAAAGACATATCTCACTTATCTCTAAAAACAAAGCAACAGCAAAACAAAACCGGTGACATGATTCATTAGGTCTTTCACCTCATTTAAAGATAGACTCTTTTGATGTTCTCGTTAAACAGAACCTCCTCAGCAACTTCCGTTCATCACCTTCATCAGTTTATCCTGCAAGAGCATCATTTTCATCAGTTAGTATGATGTTGGAATTGAGAAACATCAAAGTGAGGTGATCTTTGAAAGAAGTATGATGTTGGAATTAAGAAACCTCAAAGTGAGGTGGTTTTGAAAATAACCAAAATTCACAAACCTTTAAGAACTGTTTCACCAAGGGAATGACCACCAACCGATACTCAACTAATGATAGCTTTGGGAATACATCTATTAGCTTTTTGTATGTACATTGGTTCAGCAAAATCTTTGAATCAATCAAACCGAACTGCAAAAAAACTCTTCAGATCAGCTGTCACAGATCAAATCTTGTTGAAATGAATAAGAAGAAAAGAATACCTTCTCTGTCAGCGATTTCCTTAGCCTCAATAGACTTTCTTTAACATCATCATTTTGGACACCGGTAGAGAGTCTGGATATACACTCCATAATTTCTCTGTTTTCAAATACTTCAAACCTTGGAGATTTTTGTCTTTGGAAAATATCTCTTACAACAGCCAGTAAACAATTGCTATCATCATCTTGCTTTACTACAAGCTCCTCACACTTCAGTTGAAGCACAAACGCATATGTTCTCTGCTGATTAACATTCATCCTAGTGTCTTCTCTGTGGCAAATGGTCTTAACCTCACCCAACATCTTCTCATAGTTTAGCATCTTATATCTCTTATCATAATACCTTTCCTTTTTCCTAACCATATATGGACCGTACGATAGTCAATATTGCTAACCATATCTCACGACCGTGTAAGCCCTTTGCCATCTGAGACACAAATTCCCGATTGAGTTCTGCGCAGTCAAAAATCCATGACACTATCTTATCACCTTTAGGCTTCAGATCTTCATATATTGCAGTGGAATTATAATGCTCTACTGTCCCTATCTTATCAAATTCAAGCTCTTCTTGAGACAGCAACCTCTTGTCCAGAAGCAGATTATAAGTAGTTACTCCCTCAAGATCGATTCTTTCCTTGACCTGGGAATTTTCCCAAAGCTGATTCACTACTTTTGAAACCAAACTTGCGCGAACATCAGTTGTGAGCTGTTTGAAATATTTGAGGACGTGTTCAAGGTGCTTAAGATCTAAGAAGCAGATGCACTGCGGGTTCTTAAAGAAGAACCAGTTATCAAGATACCACCCAGGAACTTCAGGTAGTTCCAGATTCTCTTATGTGTAATCCATCAACCACTCCCAAAGGTTACATGAAAGAGTACGATTCTCCTTGGGGCAAGAAGACTTAAGAACCTCAGCAAACTGTTTGAGTATGTTTTCTCGCTCTGCATCCTCTGCCACAGGCCAATCACTACACCATCCATTAACATAAACAAATCTTCCATGCTCTTAATTCTATCCTTGATCAGATTTGATGCCTTTGCCGCATCCACAGGCTTCCAATCCCCAGAGGATATCATGTCAGTCAAAACCCTATCCACATACTTAGGGCGAGCACTGAATCTGGAGGGTTCATATTTCTGCACATGGCTGTCCAAGATGTGCATCTTGCAATCTGTAAAACAATAGTTTACCTGAGAACAAACGTGGCACCTCCAGCATCTCCATCGAAGTATATCAAGGATTGTTGTTACACATTTCTTAAAATACGCTTTTCCTTCTTTGTTATAGCGATTCTCTATATAGTCTATAAGCTTTCTAAAGTCTACTACCAAGAAGTCCTTTTTGGTCTTGTCATCCAAATTAGCCCAAAAGTTCTTCAACTGATCAAAAGAAGGATCTTTTTCTGTCGATTCCATCTGATGACCCATAGTGCTTGTAGCAATAACAGACGCATCCATCATATCTGCTGCATCAGTAACAGTCGTATCCATCTTATCTGCAGCAAGATTCATCAATGTCTCAGGTTGTTCCCTCAAATTGTCTTGAGGTTGCGTTACTAACAATCCCCGTTTTGCTTTGACGAAAGCTTTCTCATAAAACTTGTTTACCCCAAGCTGATCACCCAAATTGATTAGCGAACGAACATAACCAGTAGAGGACTTGAAAGCGTTAGGAAACAGATGTGTAGACACTGAATATGCAGCGACAGTAGCAAACAAGTAGACGCATTTGAAGTCGGTGTAATCTGCTTTTTCTGCCAGCTGAAAGAAGATATCACCTTGCAGTTCGTGGTGAACGTAGCAAGATTCGTTGTCCCCATGATCTGAAATCGTTTTCTCGGTTAGGCCCAAAGCCTTAATGTTGCTACCATGGTTGAAGAAGCCTTTGGCAAGCTTGTATGCATCGTTGATCTTCTTCTTTGTTCTTCGGACGTCACTTTCCTCTGAACTCTTCGTCATCGGACCACAAGGATTCAATATTTTCTCGNAAAAAAAAAAAAAAAAAAAGTGGACGGCACATGATAAGTTTGGGAGAGAGAGAGAGAGAGAGAGAGAGTAATGTTCTGTTTACGATATGAAAACAGAGTAGATTATAATATAATAAACCTCAGAGATGAAGAAAATAGTCATGTGCAAGGCACATGATAAGTTTTTAACAGAGTCACCTTTTCTTTCCAAGACTCAGAGGTGTGTGTGACATTTCGTCGAGCACTTAGCGTGCGCACCACGGTTCTCTCCTTTTGAACAGATCTCTTCTCTACCTGTATCTCGCTGCAAGACATACAAACATTATAGTAGAAGATATGCAATGGTATATTTCGAATTGACGTTTTTTCTCATCTTCTCTCACATCGTTAACAACAGTTTGAAGCTTTCTTTGTTTTTTGACCAGACCAGCGACGAAGAAGTCTAGAGGACGGAAGCGGAGGTGAGGACTAGAAAGAGGCAAATGATCACTAGACATAGACATTACGTTTGGTTTATGATCGAATTATCAATGAAGCTTTGATCTTTGATGTGAATTATTCTGTTGCTACGAGAAAAAAAAAACAAAAAAGACCATTGAAGGGAGAAGTGAATGTGCAATATAACGTTGGTTCATGAAGTTATTAGTTACAATTTTGGAACGTTGGTTTGGTTGACAATTATAATCTTTTTCGGGTTAGTGAAGTTATTAGTTATAGTCTTATAGACCAAGATAACTAAGCAAAGCCTAACAAGACTTGACACTTATTATTTATGTATATCTAAGCATGATCAATTCATCATATTTGGCTCTAAATATGTTAATTATTTTGACTATCTGAATGTGCAATATCTATTTAAGGAATCTTAACACAACTTTGCCGTATTGTTCTAGAATTTAACATATTTAACAAAATGAGAAATATGATTAAAGAACACGTAATGTCTCTCTCGGATCCAAAGTGTTTTTTCTAAATTATAAAAGACTGTTTTCAAGACAACTCCCTACTCCAAAAGTTCTTCTCCATCTTCAAGAATGATCCTCCAAAATTTTAGCCCTGCATCAATAACATAACGCACTTTTAACTCAAGAAAACAACAACAAAACATCAACTTTTGGACATGATTTGTTAGGTTAGGTCTTTTACCTTTTATCAAAGATGTCTCTTCTTATGTTCTCGTTCAACAGAATCCCCATCATCAACTGAACTGCTCCTATCTGTTTTCATCATTTTCTTCAGTTTATCCTGCCAGGCCGGAAACAAATGTGTTAAAACTGGAATTAAGATTCAATCCAACACCAAGTTTATGGTCGTTGATTAATATAATATCCACAAGTTTGTCACAAACCTGTAAGAACTTCTTCACAAACGGAAGGACCACCAAGCGATACTCAACTGCTGATAGCTTTGGGAATACATCTATTAGCTTTTTGTACTCATATTCGTTCAGCAAAATCTTTGAGTCAATCAAACCGAACTGCAAAAGAAAACTCTTCAAATCAGCCGTCACATATCAAAACTTGTCAAAATGAATAAAAACAAAGTAGAGGAAGCAAAATACCTCTGCTTTCAGCGATTTCCTTAGTCTCAACAGACTTTCTTTAACATCATTATTTTCAATACCGGTATAGAATTTGGGTATACACACAATATCTTCTAGTGCTTCAATTCTTGGAGAGTTTTGTCTTTCAAAAATATCTCTCATAACAGCCAAGAAACATTTGCTATCATCATCTTGCATTACTACAAGCCCTTCACATGTCATTCGAAGAGCAGATGATAACTCTATATTTTACCATCTTTTAGCATGCATTTATCTCCTGTTTTTCATTGTTTAGAGATAGTTTTAGCACATTTATGTCTTTTATTCTCAGTTTGTGCATTAGGATAGAATTTGCATTGCATTAGCATATATGTGTGCATAAACAGGTGAATTACGTACTTTGGAAGCACAAAGGAGAAGTTGTGATCACAAGGGGACATCTAGCAAGGGAATAAGGCTCAAAAGAGGAGGAAAGCAATCACTCGACAATGGAGTCGAGCACACAGTCGACCGTTTGCCAAAGAACACTCGGTCGGATTCAAGACAAGTCCCTCGAAGATCGACCCGAATAAAGATCTTCCGTTGGCATTCAGCTTCCATGTTATTCACGAAAGTTGTAGACAACCGAGTTAGCTTTCCAATGCTGGTGATCTCAGGCCGATCGGAGTTAAGGTGCAAAAGTTATCCCGATTTTACTGAACAGATATTATCCCAGATTGAGGACTCGACCGTTGGAATAAGCAGAAGAAGAGGTCACTCGACCATGGACTCGACTGAGCACATGGTCGAGTTGTGAGCCGCCTCTCTATTTTTTCTCCTAGCTAACTAGGGCTTCCCTTCTTTTTTATAAATAGGTCTCTTACCTCTGGCCACAGACAAGCTCGTTTTTTTAGGTCTAGCCACCAAAAATTGTAATCTTCATAACTTTTGATCCTTTAAGTATTTTCATTTGATTTCTTCTACAAAGTTGCTTATTTTATCATCATCTTTATGATTATGTCTGTTTGATCATTTTCTGGGTTTGTGTTCTTACATCTCATTTATTAGATTCTGAGTAGAGATAGATTCTTAGGGATGGGTTAGGTTGGTAGAGAACTTAGTTTGTTTAGGATTGTTTAAGCTTGAATTCTATAGAATCCTTTCTAGATTAGGTAAGCTCTATGTTGTTCTTATACTGAGGGGGTAAGAACAGATCTTAAGCTTCTTAGCATCACACTAATGTTTAAGTTGCTAGATAAGGCTAAAGCATGCTAAGAGATTAGATGTTTAAAGTGATTTTTGACAAGTAATGATCTGATTCTTAAAGCCTGTTTAGTATGGTTTCACCAATGAGAGTTGGGTTAAGATGTTACTAAACTTGATTACCTTTGTCATGA
>NC_025691.1:2720576-2723299 GCF_000633955.1 Camelina sativa
TGTTTCTTGCATTTAATTACTTGTCTTTTCTGCTTTATAGTTTCTGCACTTTAGTTTTGCATTTAATCTTGTGTTCTGCATCACTCGACCATGCACTCGACCTTGGTTCATACCATGCTCGATCGAGTGCTAGGTAGAGCTCCAGTTTAATTTCTTGTTTATGCATTGTTCTGTTCTTTTCTAGTTTGCTCTTGTTTATTTCCTGTTTAATTTAGTTTTCATCATGTTTATCTACTGCTTTTTGTTACTCTTGCTTCTTTATATTCTGCACTGCTTTCATTTATTTATCTTGCATTTAGTTTCTGTTTAAGTACTTTACATTTTGCATTTTACATTTCTGTTTCATTAGGTTGATAGAATACCACCCCATTTCTGAATTGGCTTAACTTGTACTATCTTGATTGCATCTTTTGTGATTAGCATAATCCCATTTGGATTGACACCTTAAGTACTACAATGCATAAGGGTAATTGAACCTGCTAGGATTAGGAGAGACACAAAAATCCTAGTATCAGCAGACTCATATGTGCTCTGTTGATTAGCATTCTTCCGGTTGTCTTCTTTGTCGCAAATGGTCTTACCTTACTCAACATCTTCTCATAGGTTAGCATCTTGTGTTTTTTTATCATAGTAGCTTTCTTTTTTCCTCACCATGCATCGTACTATACTCAAAACTGCTAACCATATCTCATGATTGTGTAAGCCCTTTGCTATCTGAGACACAAATTCCCGATTGATTTCTGGGCATTCAAGAATCCAAGACACTATCTTATCACTCTTAGGCATCACATCCTCATAAATTCCAGTGGATATATAATGCTCTACTGTCCCTATCTTATCCAATCTAAGCTCTTCTTGAGACAACAACCTCTTGTCCAGAAGCAGATTATAAGTAGTTACTCCCTCAAGATCGATTCTTTCCTTGACCTGGGAATTTTCCCAAAGCATATTCACTACTTTTAAAACCAAACTTGCGCGAACATCAGTTGTGAGCTGTTTGAAATATTTGAGGACGTGTTCAAGGTGCTTAAGATCTAAGAAACAGATGCACTGCGGGTTCTTAAAGAAGCTACATTTATCAAGATACCACCTAGGAACTTCAGGTAGTTCCAGATTCTTTTCTGTGTAATTCATCAACCACTCCCAAAGGGTACATGAAAGAGTACAATTTTCCTTGGGGCAAGAATATTTAAGAACCTCAGCAAACTGTTTGAGTATGTTTTCTCGCTCTGCATCCTCTGCCACATGCCAATCACTACACCATCCATTAACATAAACAAACTCTTCCTTGCTCTTAATTTTTATCCTTGATCAGATTTGCTGCCTTAGCCCCATCAACGGGCTTCCAATCCCCAGAGGATATCATGTCAGCCAAACCCCCATCCACATGCTTAGGATGAGCACTGGATTCAGGTTCAAATCTGTGCACATGGTTATCTAAGATGTGCATCTTGCAATCTGTAAAACAGTAGTTTACCTGAGAACAAACGTGGCACTTCCAGCATCTCCAATGATGATTATTGGCCATGGGTACACATTTCTGAAACTGTTCTTTAAGTTCCGTCCCATGCTTATACTGTATATAGCCTAAAAGCTTTTCAAAGTCTACCACCAAAAACTCCCTTTTGGTCTTGTCATCCAACTTAGCCCAAATGTTCTTCAATCTATTAAAAGAATAACGATCTTCCTTCCCCGGTTCTTTCTGAATAGCCTTAGTACATGTATCAGGAACAGTTACAGTCTTCTCTATTGCAAGATCTATCATGTTCTGAAGTTTTTTCATCATGTCGCCATAATAGCCTACACCCGTAGACTGTCCTTGAGGTTCATAAGTAGACATTGAAAACGCATTGAGAGAAGCAAACAAGTATACGTGTTTGATGTCGTTGGTGATCTCTGTTTCTTCTGCTAGCTGAAAGAAGATTTCATCTTGCAGCTCGTGGTGAATATTGCAGCATTCCTTCTTCACATGATCTGAAATCGTTTTATCAGTTAACTCCAAGGCCTTAATACGGTTACCTTCGTCCCATAAGCTCTTGGCAAGACTGTATGCATCGTCAATCGTCTTTTTTGTTTCTTTGTCTTGTTCACTTTTCACTGAATTGTTCGTCGTCCGAACGCAGGAACGCAACATATTCTCGAGAAAATTGTGGAAGATGAGAAGATTTTATGATATTGATTTGATTGGCGTCTAAGCTTCGGCTGCAGGTTTATATAGAAAGAGTGTTTTCAAACACAAAACCCTCAATAATTGAACCGTTTAATCAAAAGCCTAACATTGAACCGGGATAAATTGTAAATTAAACCAAAACCAATTTTCATAAAAGATAGAATCAAGAATCCCTGTTACAGTCTCTTTGACGTCCACAAAAAAAAAGAGAGAAGAAGCAGAATAAAATAAGAAGAGCAAAGGAAGAAGACGATGTTATGGTAATAAGAAGGCTAATGGGCTGCGAATTCATAAGAACCAAACAAGGTTGTGTGTAAGTCTAGATTTAAAACGAAAGTAGAATAGTTGTTGTGTAAGAGTGAGTTAAGGAGTTGGGAGTTCCAATATAGTAGAGTGGCTGAGTAAGTCCTATGATAATGATGTTCTAAAGTATGGGTGCATGTGTGAGGTTGTGCAAGTATAAATTGTAGTATAAAAGTATGTGCGTGTTGTGTCTTGTAAGAACCATCCAAGTTATTAACAATGTAGAAGACTAAAGTAAAAAAAAAAAAAA
>NC_025691.1:2723626-2730415 GCF_000633955.1 Camelina sativa
AAAAAAAAAAAAAAAAAAAAAAGGTTAATGGTGTTCCCTCTCTAATACGAACTAAAACAGAGAGGGAGAGAACTAACCTTTGAGAGTGAAACAAAGGTTAGATGCATGTGAGAATGTCAACAAAGGCACGTGATCTTCATTGGCAATGTCTCTTTAAAAAATCCCTCTCAGTGTGACATTTCTTCGAGCACCTAGTATGCGGTCCAGGGTTCGTACTTGATAAACTGACATTAACCACCACTCTCTTCTCTACTGATATCTCTCTTGATAGACTGTATACAATGGTACATTTCATGTTTCTTCGTCTCTGCAAGCTTTCTTAATGTAACCAGCGAGTCAGAGAAAACGGGAAGCCAGGGTGAGGACTAGAATGAGGGATAAATGATCGTAAGACGGAGCCAATATGTTCGAATTTATCGATCGATAAAGTTTTGATCTTTGAGGTGAATTGTTTAGTTGCTCTGACTCTGAGGCTTTAGGGTACAACTTTTGAAATGTTGGTTGATAAAGTCACAAGTTATATATATATATATGTTGTGTTTCCCTCCAAAGTTTTATGCCTACTTAAAGCTGTTAAGCACAACAATATTATTTGGCTCTAAATAATGCTTTTTATTTTGATTATATGTGAGTGATGTAAGTCTACTAGAACTATTGTAAGTCTTTCTTTAATTTCAGTTCTACACAACTTTGCTGCACTTTCCTAAAATTAATAGATGTAACAAATTAAAATGAGAAGTATGATTAAGAAAACTGAGAATTTGCATCTAAGAGATACTACTATTACTATATATATAACACTAAACACCAAAACTATAAATGAACGTTATCAGTTGAATACGCATCAACAGAGGCAAACAAGTAAACGCATTTGACGTCGGCGTTAACTGTTTCCATCGCTTGGTTAAAGAAGATATCACCTTGCAGTTCGTGGAGTCCAAAACATTTTTCGTGTTTGTGTTTCCCGTGATCAGAAATCGTCTTCTCGGTTAATTCCAAAGCCGCAACACAGTCACCTTTGGTCCAGAACTCTCTGGCAAGTTCGATTACTTCGACGAGCTTCTTTCTTGTCGTTCCGTCGTCACTTTTCTCTGAACCCTTCTCCATCGGGAGTGAACTTTCTCGAGAAAATGGTTTGGCTTCCAAGAAAATTAATTAGCTTTTCTTTGGAGAGAGTATTGTTTCTGTTTGGGAGATAAAACAGAGCAGAGGCGTTTTATTATGCAACTGTTGTTGGCTGAGCATCCCAGAAGGAGATTAAAGAAACCTTCAGGTGCAAGGCACGTGATAACCTGCTTTGGGAAAATAATAAGTTCACGCCTCTCTCACTGTGACATTTCGTCGAGCATCTAGCGTGCGCTCCAAGGTTCGTAGATTAATCTGACTTTGATCGCTACTCCTCTCATCTCTATGGATCTCTTGCCACAAACACACACAGTAGAGTAGTAAGCTATATAATAGAGAGGAATTGAGAAGAGACCGTGGATTCCATCTCTACATAAGTGAGGAATCGGTTTTTATCGTGTGGTCTTGATTTTGATTTTCGTGTAGATATTACATAAATAATTCTCTACTTGTTTTTTTTTAATCATTCAATATTAGTAGTTAAAAATGTTGCAAAGAGTTTTAATCAATCTCAAGATTATTATGGACGATCCTCTATGGAAACATGAGAAAAAATAGGTTACAACTAATGAACAAACTTGGTTAATATAGCCAAGTTCATAATCTTGTCATCGAGACTGTCATCTAGCCTAACTATACCCTCTGATCCGTCTAAACCAATGACCTTAGCTGTTGAACCACAATATTTGCCTCCAACAATCTTCACACGTTCGTTCTTCCTCGGACTAACTAGCCTCACTTCGCTCTCTGTCGCCATTACTGTGTCACCTTCACCTCTGTATCCAAGAGCTACTACACATGACCCACCCTGATCATGACCAAAATAATCGCAAACGAACAAGAGTCGTAACATAAACAGTTAAATGAAAATGTTTTCTCCAATATTACAACATTCCTTGATCGTAAAAGAGGACAAACAGGAAGAACATCTCGGATGACGCCAGGATTGCTATCCTCTCCAGCCTTGTGTACATTGACCAAAATACCAGGCATGAACCTCGTTTCTGCGTCCCCACCTGGTCGAGTTATGAATATCACAACCAAACGCTTTTCTTATTAACTTAGCTTAAAGAACTAAAACAGATTATGAGAATCAAAACACCAACTGTGTACAAATAATAAGAAACAGGCACCTATATCAGGAGACATGACATCAAGATCAGTTCCAGGTGTCATTGGTTGTTGTCCTCCGGGAGTGCTAGGTAAGTAGGAAGCAGAGCTTGGTGTCATAGGACTTGGGAAATAATTAGCTGCATGAGAGAAAATTATGTGAGATGAAAGATTCTTGAAAACAACAAACCGTCAAGGCATAAGAGGCAAATAGAACCATTTCTTATTGGTGTTCCTGCATCACTGTAACTACTACGACCAGGAGTACTAGTTCCCCATCCTGTTCCAGGCGTAGCTGCTAAATATGGACTTCCACTCTGGGAAAGAAAGGATTAAAAGAATTTCAACTAGTAATAATCTCCGCAAAAGCTATGTCAGAGATGGATTATTACATGATACTGTGAACTTGTTCCCCATGATCCCGGATTCCCATCTTCCCAGTTATCCCTGAAACATAACAAAAACATTTTGATACACATGCTCAATATATTAAGTATTTATGGGAAGAATACAATAGCCATGTTCTCTGTAGAACAAACGTACCTATGAGGACTCATAGGCATGTAAGGATTCCAAGCTCTACCACGGATAGGTGTCCTCATTCCATCATGGATAGGTGTAGCTGAAGTTTTACATAAACTTATCAGCTTAGAATGTCAAATTAATGATGGATCTTGAAACTTTGAAATAATTAGCTAAGGTAACAAACCTCCAGAATCCCGCATCGGAGTCATTCAAGGACGAAGTGGAGTCCGGGAAGGATGTAGAGGAGTTTGGCTTCCAATATTATACTGAGAGGGTGTGGCTACATTATTACCAGTTATATCCAATATCGCTTCCCGATCAACTGTACATACAAGGAGAGTTAGAATGCATTCAACATGCAACAAAATGCTGTAAAGAGAAGTGAAAACAGTGGAGCTTGCCTGTCACAATCTTTGCCTCGAGTTCCACACGCACTGTCTTTTTTTTTACTTCAACTACACGCCCCCTATATCCCTTGAAAGGCCCCAGACGAATTTTCACGTACGTACCCACCAAGCGATCGTCATCTCTTCCACTTCTTTCACCCTGCTGACTCCCTCCAGCTCCAGCTCCAACTGCAATAAACAAATGCATTATGCATAACCGTTTTAAACTATAATCTATTTCCAAAGTAGATCACTGATCTACCCAAAGTTGTAGTACAAGTCATACATAGCGCGGAATCATTGCCTCCTTTTAACATTTAAAAAGCAATGGACCAGTCAAGAATAAAGATATTAACCAAAATAATATGAAGAAATCTGACATACGGTTATATCCCATGTCTGCCCGTTGAAATCTTCTTGGTGATGGCGGAACCGGTGCTGGTGTCTTGAAATTGCCTAATCTTGAGAAGGACTCAACCTAGAGTAGAACAGTAACAACAAATAATGAAGCTTTTGCTAGTTTTTTGATAGCCGAACCAGCTAAAAGAGCTAGGCTTACAATTCTGTCTGCGCCGGAACATGATCCACCAACAAGAACACAAGATGAGCTTTTAGTGCAGATAAATCCAGTGTGTTCAAGGTTATGCCGGTCATGTATAAACAACACTCCTTTGTATATTTTCTCCACTGGACCTTGTTTACCCTATCACAAGTGAAGAAATTGGTGTAAGACTATTAGATGATAATTAAAATAGTTTGCTAACCCAAAGACGACCAGACTGCAAAGGAACTCACTTTGTTAGGACCCTCAATGACCCTGACAACATCTTTCACTGTGATGACCTTTTTGTAACGGTCTTGCGCATTTATTTTCTTCGTAACTTTGTATTTTATTTCGCTGGCTTTGACAATAGAGACCTCCGGCCTGTCAGGAACCCCTTTGAGAATCTGGAATAAACCAAAACAGAGTTGCTGCAAAAATCTTGAAATAAACAAAAAACATAACAGGATTGACATGTTAACTAGTGGCGCTTGTATGATATTGTATCCACATGAAATTGGTAAGTTACCTGGATAGCTTCACTATCAAGTTTTATGATTACTCCAAAGCTCAAGTCACTGCATCATGTAATATAAAGCTCTCATACACATAAAAATGGCATCACTTAATTAAGGCTGCAGGTTGAGGCATTTAACTTACCTTAGAAGCACAAGATCATGAAGTTCATGATATCCAATTTTTGTGACACCATTAGTCACTTCTACACTCTTGACGACATGATCAGCGAAGACACGAATCTACATATAAATATAATCCTCATACGTTATATTACCCTTGTCAGAAATTAACGCACAACTTAAACAAAAAACTGCCTTACATGTTCTTTGGTTGTGTCAGACAGAATGATAAGCATATGCTGATCAACTTTGACAACCATGCCAGTTGCTTCTTTATTAATGCCAGACACAACTTTCACAAAATTTCCAGGTTCAAAGTACTTGCAAAGCTCTCTCTCATTCACAGCAAGAGGATTCTGCAACAATAATAGTCTTTTATACTTACTGCAATATTTGAGCAGCATATAGATTGTTCATGAGAATATGAAGAGTTTGGGAAACTCACAGGAAGACCTTTCATCTTAGTTCTGATAAGAACATTATCTTCATCTACTTTCTCAATCCAACCCTTTAAGTTTTTTAGATCACCCTTGATAACGATAACCGCATCACCTTTCATGAAATGACCCTTCTTTCTATTTGCAAATAAAGTTGACAGATCAACAAAGTCAATCTCCCCATTTTCACTTGATCTCTTGAATCTTTCAAGTTCATCGACGGTTGGTGTAATATTCTGAGCAACAATCGACTTTGTTGATACTTTCTTGTAGAGAAACCCATCTTTGAAAAGCATACCATCCATATTTTCAAAGTAGTCACCAGTCATTGGATCACGCCGGTGCTCAACACGTATATGAAGTTCCCTAAATACAAATATTGATAAATTCATAACTCATAACAAAAAAGCAAGGAATAGTTTCACACTTTCACTAGAAGGCTGGAACAGTACCTTGCCTCATCAATGTTCATGAAACGTGGAGGTGGAGCAAAAGCTTTCTTCTTGACATTCTCTCCTCCCTCCTACATATATACCAAAGTAAGATGTGCCCAAAAAATCTTATAGTTAAGAAGCTCATCTTAACAGACAGAGTTTAAATGTAACAAGTATGTTTCTATACAAAGAAGTATTAAAAAGGTTATATACCAGCTTATTGGCTAGAGCCTGCAGATCAATTCTTGGGATGAACTTGACTGTGACCCTCTTACGAACATTATCAACATCAACCACCTGTACCAAACTTACATTTCAGCAAAGTTCAGAGAAGTCTGAACACTGAAAATAAAACACATGAAAAATAGATGGTATACCTGAGCTAGATCACCCTTATATATCCCGAGTTTCATTCTAACCCACGTACCCCGGGATAGATCGATTGCTTTACTTTCGACAGCAAGAACATCAGTCATTTCTTTTATGGGGACAAGTAAAATCTTATGATTAGTAAAAATATTCCTCATGCCCTTGATAGCCTATACACCACGAGGTGTATAGACATCATAGCACATCATCAAACACTAGTCAGAACATCAAAGAATAAGATAATATGCAAGAGGGAGAAACCATCGAAAACCTCTTTCACGTGAGCTTCCTTATCCGCTTCAATATAAATATAGTTCTGTAGATGATCAAGAGCAATAGCAGATTTGATCTTCAACTCAGATTCTACATCTATGCTTTTTTGCATAAGACAAACAGCAACTTCTCTCTCACGCCCAATCTGTAATTTGCACTCTATATATATATATATATATCAATGATAAAAGAAAGAGAATCAAAGTGAAAACAGAGAAGAAGAAAATTAAGTCATACCGCACATTTGACAAGCCACAATTTTGGGTCACCAACTGATGGCAAAAGCGCTTGCTGATCAACGTCGTTAACCTCTTCAAGCTCAACATCATGATGCATACTAGTAAGCCTTTCCATATACCTCTTCTCGAACTCTTCGACATCTTCTTCTTCTTGATCAGGATGAAACCTCTGTTGGTAAAATTGCCTATGATCATCATCCTCCTCCTCCTCCTCCTCCTCCTCCTCAGTGGGAAGTTCAGTTTCACCACTTACAATGAAACCTAAGGAAAAAAAAAAAGCCAAAAACAGGATCTTCGAATTCAATGATCAAGAAATCAATTTTCCCAAAATTTAAAGAAGAATTACTTACCATTGTCCTCTGGAACTATATCATCATAGTCTTCTTCGATGTCGTCATCGACCTCGACCTCCCAGTCTATGAACGCGGAACCCGAAGACTTCTTTTTTTTCCCACCCCGACGACGACCACCGGAATCAGAATTTGATCTTCCTCTTTTCTTCCCTGAGCTTCCTTTGCGGCTACTTCTGGGCTCATATTCCTCTTCCTCCTCCTCCTCTTCGATCTCTGAATCATCGTTATTGCTATAATCTTCGTCTTCGTAGTGATCATCATCAGACATGGTGGGTTATTGGGTTCGATAACAAAAACTAGGGTTCCGATTAGGAGAAATACCCAAATCTACAAACCTCGTTATCTCAGAAGAACCCTAA
>NC_025691.1:2730752-2732170 GCF_000633955.1 Camelina sativa
TGATCAACGTCGTTAACCTCTTCAAGCTCAACATCATGATGCATACTAGTAAGCCTTTCCATATACCTCTTCTCGAACTCTTCGACATCTTCTTCTTCTTGATCAGGATGAAACCTCTGTTGGTAAAATTGCCTATGATCATCATCCTCCTCCTCCTCCTCCTCCTCCTCCTCAGTGGGAAGTTCAGTTTCACCACTTACAATGAAACCTAAGGAAAAAAAAAAAGCCAAAAACAGGATCTTCGAATTCAATGATCAAGAAATCAATTTTCCCAAAATTTAAAGAAGAATTACTTACCATTGTCCTCTGGAACTATATCATCATAGTCTTCTTCGATGTCGTCATCGACCTCGACCTCCCAGTCTATGAACGCGGAACCCGAAGACTTCTTTTTTTTCCCACCCCGACGACGACCACCGGAATCAGAATTTGATCTTCCTCTTTTCTTCCCTGAGCTTCCTTTGCGGCTACTTCTGGGCTCATATTCCTCTTCCTCCTCCTCCTCTTCGATCTCTGAATCATCGTTATTGCTATAATCTTCGTCTTCGTAGTGATCATCATCAGACATGGTGGGTTATTGGGTTCGATAACAAAAACTAGGGTTCCGATTAGGAGAAATACCCAAATCTACAAACCTCGTTATCTCAGAAGAACCCTAAAAAAAACTTAAAGAATCGAAAAGGTGAGAGCTTTTTGGATTTTTCGCAACTTCGTAGTAGTATAAAAAATCGTTACTTTGTCCCGCTTACACCAATGCAGTGTTGTTCTTATATATATACGAAAACATATATTTTGATATTCCCATTTTGCCCCTTTCTTTTATTTGACCGACTCAACTTCTCTCTCTGGTTTACTAAGCATATTTACTCCGGTTTACCAAATTCTAAAACCAAATTAATTATTTCTTGAACCATATCTACTAAAATCCTCCTAATTAACAAAACAATGGTGAGACAAAGCTTAATCTAATTCAGTAAATCAGTAATCTACTCATGATGACCACGCAGAAAGAATATTGTGATCATCTTTTCTAATACATACTCTTTGAAATATAACAAAACACAATTGTTATCATGCAAAGGTTTTCTTTTAAAAGATAGGAGTCGATTTCTATTAGCTGTACACATCGACTCCAATTATCCAAAAAGAAATAACGAAAACAAAAAAAAAAAAAGATATGTAAAACGTTGGTGCAAGAGAATTACCGGGCAAATCTCCTTTGGCAGAGAGCTCACCACAAACATTTATGCATATGCAAGAATGAAGTAATAGATTTCTGCCAATGGTGATCTTGCCCTGTAATGCATTTTCACCTTCTCTTTGTCTCGTTTTCATCTCTCTCTCTCTCTCTACTAAAATAAATGTTGGTGCTGTGTGTTTATATACAACACTGCAATAAGCATATTCAATGGCACTAT
>NC_025691.1:2732281-2745014 GCF_000633955.1 Camelina sativa
TTTTTTTTTTTTTTTTTTTGGTAGAAAGTTTTGTTCTACTTTACATGATTATTATAACTAAATAATAGTATTTAAACAGCTATTAACTGTTTAAGATAATTAACTTCTTTTTCTTTGTGTGCAAAAGATGATTAACTTCAAGAATTAATCTTTTTGACTTGCCAAAAAGTTCGACAATGACAACTTGTAAAGGTTATACTCTAAAAATGGAAGATCCATGGTATTGTCCTCTCCAGCTTTTTATTTTGAAAAAAAAAAAAGAAAACTCACAAAGTTTTGTTCGTCTCTTTTTGTTGTTGTTGTTGTAATGTTAAGTTTAATTACTTACTTTCTATGTTGCTAGATAGGAGAAATTAAGGGGAAAAAAGGCAATTAGCTAGGATGAGGAAATTTTTTATCTTTTTCTTCTTACTTATAACTTTTCCTTATTTCTGTTCCCTTTTACCTCTTTCTTCTAAGCTATTTACTAGTAGGCAGCTTGTATGTTTTTTTTTTTTTAATAACTTTTCTATTAATAATATTAACGGGTCTTCCACTAATGGGCTCGGCCTTGAACAAATTACAAGATTCCAGCAGTTACAAAAAGAGAAAAACGGCGATCGCACGATCGGTTCCTGCTGATAGACCTGAAACAGAAGCTTGAACAGGAACGCCGGTGGTTGTAGGATCTACGGCTTTGCGGCGGATACACCAAATCGAAACCCTTGACATCAGCAACCAAATTCTGTCTTGGATTCTTCTCCGGTGTATCGCCTGACCCGCTACAGATTCTCCGACAAGTTCAAGCAACCAATGACAGGCTCCGCGAAGTCAGGTCCCATGCCTAGCAACCCGCTCACTCAGATCTAACACGCCTCTTCCATCTCCGGCGACCACCGCAACCTCAAGGTAGGTTTGCTTCAATCCGATCTGGTGGACACAAAGTCATGGGGATTTACAGAGGATGATGGCTCAATCCATCCTCCATAACCCGGAACCCATGATAGCCCCTAAGGATGCCAAAACATCTAGGTTAACCACCGCAACAATGCAACAATACCCTCCTGCCTTCCTCCGACTTCCGCCGCAACCACAACTTCTATTGGATGGGTGAACCAAGGGAAAGCTCCACCGTGACCAAA
Organism: Camelina sativa; assembly: GCF_000633955.1. Lineage (NCBI taxonomy): Eukaryota > Viridiplantae > Streptophyta > Magnoliopsida > Brassicales > Brassicaceae > Camelina > Camelina sativa. The sequence goes on from NC_025691.1 coordinate 2,733,403, forward strand.
CGCGGCTTGATCTAGAAGCTTCCCGACCTTCCAAAACCGAAGCCACAGCTGCATCAGAGGAAGACAATACCACGCCTTTGTTTCTGGAGATGCAAACCACCCACCACTGCCTTCCCTTTGTAGATCCAAGACCCACAATAAAGTACCGCCCAACCTTACCTGTCAAAGAAGCCAACCCCGAACTGTAAGGTAACGCCTCGGCTGGATGGAGAGAAGTCAAGATCCAGTGAAAGAAACACCAGATCTGACCATCAGAGCTCACCGAAGAGAAGCCACGGCTCTCACTTCTCACCAAAGCCAACGAACCCGTCGGCGAGTCCCAACACACAAAGTCTTCAACCCATATCTGCCAAATCCAGCCACGAAATCGATGTCGTCCTCAAGCAAGTCCTCCGAGTCTTCACTAGCAGACACCTCCAAACGAAGACTCCGCTTCATGCGCCGAAACATCACCGGAAATCCCCAACAAGAGAAACCAGAACGGAGACGAATGACAACCTCATAGAGGGCGACGATGACAGTAGAAGCAGGGAAAGCTAAGAAAAGAGGGGAAGAAAGCCCTCTCCGGTGCCGGGAGGGCAACCGGAGAGGCGGCGGCGCAAGATCTAAGTTTAGGTTTTTAGAGAGAAGGAGGAGAGAAAAAAAGGAGAGAGAAAAAACTAGAACAAAGCTCTATATTGAGGGAATTGTTCAAACTAGGCAGCTTGTATGTTGGATGTATAAGTTTCAGACCTTCAGTTAATCTTGCCATCATCATCCATTGCAAACGAGATTATTATGGATTTTGCCACTCTAATTATTTTGAATTTGCCATTTTTTTCAAATATTTTAGATTTGTCCCTTTTAATCACTTCAAAAGCTATACATTTGCTATATTTTTTTTGCTAAAAAATATACTGTATAACAAATACTAAACCCTACAAAAAAATAGAACCAAAAAAAACCAAACATAATATGTAAAATTGTGTTTAAAAATCTTGAAAAATGGTAAATCCATAATATTTTAGCCAAAATGGCAAAATTTACAAATGCCACTAAAAAAAGTGGCTTTTTAATAACTAACTCCATTGCAAACACTTGAGCAAATGAACTTTTGAATTAGTTAGAGCGCTCTAAAATATAATGAAAACAGTACAAGACTGAAAGTACGGTCTATAATTAATTAGTGTCAAACGCATGTCAGTGCAACCGCTACGGTCCACAAACGTACCTTTTGCGAGCAACCTCGACGTGGTCATTTGTATATTGCCATTTGCATATTGTTTAGTTTTACAGTTACATTTTTCTCTTATTCATAATAATAATTAAACTTGAGAGAATATTAAGAATATTGTCACACTATATAAAAATAGTATTAATTAAGTCAACTTAACTACTGTGATATAGAGAGCCTTATTAATGTAAACTAGCCCATTAGTCTGTAAAATATAAAATTCGAACACACTATTTTAAAAAGTCATGCATGTATATATCATATTCTTGTATAGCATCTTTTGAGATTTGATGTTTTAGCTTGAATTCTTGAAAAGGCCAAAGGTCAGAGTCATATGCTTCAGGTACTGACAGCATATTCAACAAGTATATCCAAGCACAGCAAACATTAGTTTACATGCTATTGTACTTGATCATTAGCTATTTGACAAAGCACATAAGATAATTTTGGCTTTAGATAGTATAGTTTATATTAACCCACGAGAGAGATGTCGCCAATGAGGAAATATGGCCAAGTGTATTGTTCGAACTTCAGAGCTAAGAATCCGTAAAACCATTTCGTTAATATAAACCTAACATGTTAGTTTTTTATGATGAAAACTCGTTTACTGCTAAACTTTTCTAACTTGAGTATTAAACTTGGTTCTCGGATTCTCATATATGAATTTTGAAGCATTCTTTGCCTAAGTGTGTGAATTAAAGCCTCTATCAGAGAGCTAAGGTCAAAACAAAATAAAAGAGTTGGTTCTAAAGAGACTATGAATCGAATAAAATCTTTAAATTAATAGTAAACCATAAAAATATGAGCATGAGCGTCAAATAATTAACACTACATCAAATGAAAAATATTATATAGTAGATTGGACAATGGAAAAAATAAATAATAGTAGAGAAGAATTGCGAGGCAAATCTCCTTTGGCAGAGGAATAGATGAGAACATATAACAGTCATCTATTTTCCCCTGCCAATAGAGGATTCGCCCTGTAATTCTTTCTACCAAGAAATAATCTATGTCGTTCTCTCTCACTTGATGACTTCAAAGTAAAAAAACTCAAATGTTGTAATGTATTTATAACATTAATGTAAAGAGCATATCCTACGGAACAATTTCCTATCAAAACATGAACCATAAAACCTGGTATACCATTTACCGGCAAAGTATTCGCATGACTGGAAAAAAGCCTGGCAAATCAAGAAAAGTAAAAAATGTTAATTCATGAGATCAGAAGCATGAGGACCGCATGAAGAGGGGTCTTTAGGATTATACTAGACACATATGACATATGCTCTATGAAACATGCATGGGATGTGCCAGAGAATATGCTGTTCTATATACATTGGCTATATAGAAGCACCTTCATCAACGAACTATATATATGTACTTTTTGTTTGTCCAACTTATAATAACTCAAGATGCAATGTGAAAAATCAGGAAACATATATATTATATAGTATAGAAGATGCATGTTTGTGAAGACAAAGAGATAATGTATGGTTGGATTACTGGGCGAATACTCCTATGGCAGATGGCTATTGCTAGTGATGATGCAAGTAAAATACTTATCTGCCAAAGGAGATTTGCCCCCGCAATTCATCCCATGCAAAACCAATATAATCTCTAGGAAAGTTATGTTTACTTTTCTTGGTTATCAGGTTTTATGGATCGAATCCTCGACCAATCTTGGGATCTGAAAACTACCATGCGAGTTATGTGTTGGTGAGTGTCTCTCAAAAGTACAAGGCATTAATTAGTTTGAATGTTTATATGTTATAATGTCTTTGATTCCCCTCATTTTATCCTTCTCGTGNATAAAAAAAAAAAAAAAAACAGAGAACGCGTGAGCCACGTGATGAGATGCATGCATGCTCTCTACAACTATCCCCGGGTTTGCAAACTGTTCTCGGAGAATAGCACAATCATCGTCGACCAAGATTCTTATAATGGTACTACAACAATCTTCTTTTCGCACCGTTCTTTTGAGAATTTTGCTTTTCTTTTTCTTCCTGTGAATGTAAATCATGTTTTTGACTTACGATTTTAAATCTTGCATTGTGAAACTATAATTTCTTTTTTCCTTTTTTTTCCTTCACAAAAACGACGAATGTTTTATGGCGTGGACCAAACAAATATGATGAAGATAGATTAATTATGGCAATTATGAGGTGGTCTATGTGGGCCTGTAATTATGTATTATCAATCACATTGGCCCATGCGATTGATCAGAACCAAAATGACATGTGAAGAGCAGAAGAGGCCATGTGTGGGGGGGATTATATGTACGAGGTGTACGAAGTTGCCCTTTCTCTCAAGAGGTAGATGCAAAATGGTATTGTTTCTATTAAACTCTAAATTGTCCATCTGCTACTCAAAAGTTTTAATCTAAGAATTTGGATTCTATTATCTCTTTTCCATATAGTCTAGAGTCAGAACCAACTAATAAAATTACCAACAGATATATATACTTATTCACTTATTTTGGTAGTAACCACTAAACTTTTTGAAAAACCAATGAAGCAAAAGGATAGAGAGCAGGAAAAGCATGAAGATGCAGCAAGATTGTCCTCTTCCACGTCTTCTTCTCTCATCCAATGTAGTGTCCCTTTCGCCGTTCCAATCCTCCATCAACCTTACTGTAATGTTCTTCGCTGTGCAGCCGCATATTTCACATACACTGCCAAGAACACAACAAAAACATCTGTAAAGATTTTGACATAATGCTGAAAATTTTGTACACTAGTCCAGTTCATGCATCAAATCCATACCCTTGCTACTTGAGGAAATTGAATTCATTACCTGTTCCCTCTTAACTTGAACCAAGCTTCTGCGCAATGCAAATGTGCAAGGCCAAGCTCGTTTTTGCATTTGCAACCAATCTCAATCAAGTCCTGACTTACTGACTTATTATCACCAGTAGCCACCTCAGGTGATTGATCAGAACCAAAATGACAAATCCTGCAGATTCTTTCTCCTTCACCACTCAAATCAACCGTGTGGAACTCTTTCGCCTTTGCTTTTGAAGTATCACTCTCTGCCTCGTTGCAGCTTACCGCACTAACATTATCCGCAACTCCTTCATGAACAGCATGAGCTGAAGAAATGTTACTACTACTGCAGCTAACACCATCTTTGGCCATTCTTGAATCATTTACTTCTTCAATCAACACCTTTTTTGAGACAGAGTCACTGGTCTGACCCTTAACACCACCCTCAAACACAACATCACTCGAATTCTCACAAACACTGATCGATTTCGAACAACTTCTCGGGTCCATTGTAATTCATATATACCACAAAAGAGGAGGGCTTTAGATTCAAGTTCCTACAAAAAGTCCAAGATCCATAAAAAACCCCTCTTAGTCAGACAAAGAGCAAACAAAGAAAACAACATTCCTAAAAATTGAAAACCCTGTAAATGCTCCAACACAAAGATTTTAATTCTTCTTGAAACCCTACTGGTAAACAAAGTTGTAAAAGACATAAAAACCAAACCTTACCCAGAATCCAGATCCACCTCAAAAGAGCTCTCTTGCAACAGCAACAGATAAAGCGGCGAACTTTAAGGTTTAGGTATAGCGTCAGAGAATCTGTGGGAACAAACAAATCTCAAAAAAAAAAAAAAAAAAAAAAGTTTCTTTTTCAGCTTTAGGCCTCAGATCTTTAAGCAACTGAAGAAATCAATCAGCTTTTTTTTATCATCATGGCTCTGAGAAACGTAAGATATAGCTCGTGGCTACAGTTACCTGCAAAATATCTTAATCAGCTCTGCTCTGCTCTCTCTAGATTGCAAAAGGTTCCTCTTTTTTTTTTTTTTTTTCTCAGTTTACTTTAAAAATCACTTTCCGTTTCAATTTTGTCTTTCTATAAAACTCTGTGTTCCACTTTAGGCAGTAAAGCTAAAACTAATTTGTGTGAGATTTAATATGAAAGCACCTTTCTTTGTCCAAAACAGAAAAAAAAAAGAAGCACCTTTCTTTTGGGTAACAGAATAATGTTTGGTGAAGATGAGAACAACCTGTATCAACTATAATTCAAACCAATTAAAAAAGTTTTCCCTATTTAAGTTAACATTTATATATATATATATATATATATATATATTGACCACAGTTTTACAAAAGAAAAATTATTATTTTTTAGGAATAGGTAATATATTGATAAATGGTTAATTAAGTATATAAATTGGTGCTAAAAAGGTAGATGAATAATAATTGCTTCAAAATTGCTAAAAACATAAATAAGCCTTTTTTTTTTTGTGCAGAAGAATTAACAAATACAGTAAAACCTCTATAAATTAATAATGTTGGGACCAAGACATTTTATTAATTTATAGTGATATTAATTTATCTATAAATTAATAATTATTATTTTATTAGTATAAAATTAAAAATTATTAATTTACAGGTATATTTTTAATTGTTTAATTTTTAAAAAATTATGAATTGAGACAATTTTTGCAAAATAAGATTAGTATTTTGGATGTTGTAAATTTGATGGTATTGGAACTGAATTTGAAATAATTAAAAATTATTATTGACAATGAATTACAAATATAATAGACAAATTCACTTATACATATGACATAAATATTCAAATTTATGAATAAGAATATCAATTCTCGTATTTTAATAGTCTATCAAACTATAAAAATGTAAATGATGCATATTTAGAAATTGAAAATTTTAAAAAATTTTAGCTGTTTTATGAAATGTTATAAAATATTTTAGATCATTATAGTTTGAAGATACAACATAACAATTGTTTTATATATATGAGGTTTAAGAGAAACATATTTTACTATATCAGCATCTATATATATATATATATATAAATTTACATGATTATTAATTTATGATATTATTGGGACTATATTTTACATGGGAATTTCAAAAAAAATATTATCTTCTTATCTTATCGAATTTTGTTAATTTTTACACTGTTCCGATTTGGAACTAACAAAATTTATTAATTTATAGTGTTTATTAATTTATAGAGTATTAATTTATAGAAGTTTTACTGTAATGTGGATCATACACCAATCATGTGTGACATATGAAGTGTCATTTCACAAAAAAAAAAACTTAACATGTTATAAAGAAAAATAGTATGTCATCAAAAAAATGGAGAAAAAAATGACGATAAGCTTATTTTTTCGGTGGAAAAAAAATTGGCGATAATCTTTGTAGGGTTTGTCCCATTGAAAGTATTTTTAAATATTAAAGTCTATACTCCTTTTTGTAGTTTTGACTAATTTCTTAGTCATTAAGTCCATTTTCTCTAAAATAAATCAAATTTATTGAATAAAGAAAGTTTATTTTAATCATTTAGCCATTGACATTTTTGTATCCAAAATCTTGAAAATTAACTAATGTTGACAAATTGTTGCATTTAATATATAGAAATAATAAGTTAAGATATATTTTTTATGTGAAACAAATAATAAACCAATCAAACTAAGACCTACTTAAATTAAAAACTATATTTTCTATATTTGTATATATAAAAATAACTTTTGAAATAAACTTTTTTATAAAATTAATAGGTTTAATTATAAAATTAATAAATTTAGATAAAAAAATATATAAATATGATCTTTTAGACTTAATATTTGTAGTTAAGAAAAAATTGAAAACAATATATAAATATGACTTTGAACACTTGGTGGCTGTCGTCATAAATAAATCATATATATGAAAGTTGATTTGATTATTATGAACCAAATTCGCAATACAATTAATTGATTTGATTCATTACTATTCGCAATACAATTAATTATTTTTTCTCCGCTTTTGTCGCACTTGAGCTGCATTCTCCTTTATCTTCTGTTTTTTTAGAGTGCATGATCTATAGTCACCATTTAAAACTTTAGTTATAAATCTAATCATCTATTAATATATCTAGTTTTCTACAAGAAAAAAAAAATGAGTATGATGTATACTACACCACAATAACATATTTTTGTATAACAACTTTATGATAATATAAAGTAGGGCGATATTAATTTATCAATTATTTACATTATAATGCAAATTGATTTGCCACTATTTTAGTTATGAAACACATAAAAACCTATCAAAAATACCAATATTTAACCCAAAAAAATAGTTTAATAGATTTCTTAAAAAAAAACTAATGACAGAAAATTTAGAAAAGAAAACTCACTCTACAATCAAATTTAAATTTGGTACCATCCCAATATCACTCGATGAGATCGCCTGATTTGATACCTTTTTGTTTTACGATATTATTCCATCCATTCATGAATCAATAAACTCTTTGGTATTTGTGAAAAGTGACCCTATACGATTTGGCATTATTATCAAGGACTTCCACTTCAATGCCATTTCGAGGTATCGTAGTTTTCATTTTTTTAATTGGTTTTTGACACTTTTTTTTGGTAAATTCAAACGATCCATTAAAGAAACATTAGTATCTATTAGTTTTTTTTTGTTATTATTATCAACATATTTGGATTTATTTAACCAATCTTCTCACCTCCATGAAAATATAACTAAAAATGATTTTGAGGAAATGAAATTACTGAGTAGTTTGAAGACTAAAACTCATATATACATATCTTAGCCAAAAATAATGCTTTTAAACTTTTTAATAATAATTTTCCTCAAAATAAATCCCTAAACTTAGTAAACTATATGGATATGCATATGGTATTTTTCTAAATTTACTAATTTGTATATGAAACCATATATTCCCCTTTTTATTATGCTAAATTGTATTTACAAACACTTGTTTTAGTCCTTACATTTTTTAATAAAAGTATATCTTGTAAAGTGTTATTAAAAGATTAACTACATTAATATGATTAAATTCTCTTTCTCAAAGCCTCAAATTTGCTTATTTGCAAGCTTATACATTTGTCATCTATACATGTAGTTTTTTCATACGATAGCTTCGACAATCTTTAACCTTTATTAATTTTGAACTTTAAAATCCCTAATAATAATTAGAAAATCTAGTAATTAATTGACATCAGGATTTATTATAATCATTTTTCATTAAAAAGTGAAAAAATCACACTATAAAATTCATCATACATTAAGTATATTAATTAGCAACAAATGCAAAATTACCAATATCATAATACTAAATTGACTATATTAAGAGTTTAATTTATTGGTCAATTCACCATAAATGGAAAGAAAAAGCAAAACTGAATTTGTTTTACANTTTTTTAAAAAAAAAAAAAAAAAAAAAAGAAAGCAAAACTGAATCAGTAATATAAAATTAAAAAAAAAAAAATCAGTAATAAATGGTGTAGATTGGGAGACCCATTTTGGCAGCAACCTGTTAAGTCTAAACTCTAAAGTCTAAATGACATGTTTACCACCCAAACCAAACCAAATTAGAGTCTGAGAATAAGGATTGCGTAGGAAGTGATTGATAGTGATAATGATCCAAAATATGATCTTTTAATGCTGATCCTAATGAAGTGGTTGTGATTCCATTAAATAAAAAAATGAATGATTCTTATAGATTAAATAAAAATTGGGTGATGATAAGTCACACACAGACAAACAACAAATAACAATTCTGAGTCAAAACAAAAAGGGAAGGTAAACTTTCTATGAAGGAGGGAAGAAACGGTTGAGGTTGAAAGGGAGAGTGTAGAACTCCTCATTCCTGCTATCTCCTTTGAAAGTTCTGAACTTAGCCCACCAAGGCAACCCTCTGTCTCTCGCTGTCTCTTTATAATCCAGAGTGTTGTCCAAGAACACTGCCACCATCAACGCGACCATAGGTGAAGACGAGAAGATTGTGTTCAAGAAATCATTGAACCAACCAGCATTGGTGTGAGCTGGACCATGTAATGCTTTCATGGTGAAGTCTCTGAAGTATTCAGGGATCGATAGTCCTAAGAAGAGAGACACACCGACGATGAAGAGATTCCTCAGGGAGTTCATGTTTGTGAACTGCAGAAACGAGAGACCAACGGAAGCAACAAGACCAAACAAGACACAGTACACGGCTGCAAATATTGTGAAAGGTATTGAAGCGAACAATGCCCCGAATTTGCCTAGCATTGAGAAAAATATCATAAACCCTGCTGAGATTTGGATCACTCTGCGGCTTCCAACTCGGGTGCTTCCTAGTAAACCAATGTTCTCTCTGCAGAATTTGTAAGGAATCAAGAAAGCCATGAGATTAGCACATTCACACTTTCAAAATGGTTTGAAAACATTCACACTTCCACTTACACAGAGACACTTGAACCGCTCAGCGTTCCAAATAAACCGTTTAAGAGGATCCCAATGCCTTGCCAGCCAATTCCACGGCTAAGAACATGAGGAGGAGGAGGCGTGGCACTCGCCAGTCGTGCAGCAGCTTTGAAAGCTCCAGTTGACTAATCACAATTCAAAAGATTCTTCTTTTAGGACATTCACATTCAGAAGAGTACTAATCTTGGTTCAGAGGTGCATTACCTCAATGAGTGAGACAAAAACAGCGGCCATCATAGCAAAAGCATGACCAGCATCAAAGCTAGGTGCTCCCCATTGAAGTGGATAAGGAATCTTGATCCTAAAAACAAACCAAGAGAAGCATAATTATATGAAACACTATCAACTATTGAATGTCTTTTTGTCATTCATACACATCCTAGAAAATGTTAACTCACCAAGGAGCAGAAGAAATGAGGTTAGACATATCGGTTCTGCAGTTTACTTGTGTCTGGTGTGGTCGGTGTTTGTAAGCCCCACTCGCTGTCAAGAGATGCGCGTAAGCCCACACAATGACAAGCGCTATAAGAAGAGCAAACCTCTCCACTACAGGGAATTGCCTGAACTGAAAGTTCTTCAGATACTGCACAAGAACATAGAGATTATAATATCAGTTAAGTGAAACATATCCGGAATGTATTTGGAATAGGATACCATAAGAAAATAACCTGAGAGAAGATGACAAAGAGGATAAGCATGGGGACTCCTATCTCAACACAATTACCAACCTGCAAACACAAACACTATTAAATAATAATCGAAAACGAAGATTTTTTTGAATCTTTAAAGAGAGTATTCTCAGTAATGTACCACTGGGAATCCTATGTTGAAGAGTCCAAAACCTGTTAATGCAATCACAGGAACCATACCAACAGGACTAAAGAATCTGCAATAATGTAAGATGGAAAAAATCATTAAAGTCTGAACCTTTATGTGATGACAAGCACCGTGTTCTGTGTAGATATATACCTTGAACAGATTGCCCACATCTGGCTGAAACCAAGGATGATTTGAACACTGGATGCAACTATGATTGCGCCTTGTACCGCTCTCATTGTACTTAGAAATCTCTACGTAGATTAAAGATTCAAATTAGTATGGAAGTGAGGATCTTCAGAAAACTATTCCAAGAGTAAGAACAAACATACCAACTGTGGATCTACGATACGGGTCAAAGAAGAGTCTTTGATGATTGAAATGATTGGAACCATGAATGCATAAGAGCCTCCAATCACAGTTGGAAGACGAGTTCCAAATAAAGTTTGAAGAAGAGTGTTAACACCTTGAAGGAACAGTAGTGTTTGAACAACTCTGACTTTATCACCCTAATCAATTGGAAGGAACATCAAAATCCTCAGTCAGATAAGCAAAAACTCACACATAAAGATTCAGAGAAGGTAAGAAATAATAATGGCTCACATCATCTCCACCCATCATAGGAACAAGAACTGAAGGTATCATAACAGCAGTTCCTAAAGCCAGAATGTAATGCTCGAAACCTAAAGCTATGGCTTCTCCTGTAACAACAACAACAACAACAAGATGATCATCATCAGCAAAGTGGAAAGCCAATCAATGGATTACAGAGAAATGGTATCAATTTAAGGGCCGTACCCCATGGAGGGTTTGAGTCAATGCAATACTCTAAACCCTGAAGCTGATCCATTGGTGGGTGGCTTATCTCCTCTGGCTTTACTGGATCCATGATTTTAGAGTAGTAATTTATTTCAAAAGTCTATCTTTTTTTCTTTCTGGGTCAACAACACTCAAAACAACAATCTTCTTCTTGTCAGCTCATGAATCAGCTAAAGAATCAGGAAAACTAAAAGCATCTGACTGAATCAAGAGGAATGACTGAGAAAACAAGAACTGAGTTGTTTTTAAATCAAAAAGAAAAGTTGTGTGAAATAGAAAAAAAAAAAAAAAAGAAAGAGACAGGGCAAAGTGAAAAAAGCAACTCTTTTTCGAAGTTGCAGCTGAGTTAGAAGAGAGCTTTTTGGTAGTGGTGGAGATGGTGACTTATTATTACACATATATACATATGAAATAGGGATAGTGAAAGGTTGAGAGAAAAAGGACCGTTAGAAATATAAGTTAGGTACCGGAAATGCCCCTTAAGGAACTGCCAAAAACAGAATACTACCGTTACACTGTTTTGCTGGTAA
>NC_025691.1:2745422-2752583 GCF_000633955.1 Camelina sativa
ACTCTTTTTCGAAGTTGCAGCTGAGTTAGAAGAGAGCTTTTTGGTAGTGGTGGAGATGGTGACTTATTACATATATATACATATGAAATAGGGATAGTGAAAGGTTGAGAGAAAAAGGACCGTTAGAAATATAAGTTAGGTACCGGAAATGCCCCTTAAGGAACTGCCAAAAACAGAATACTACCGTTACACTGTTTTGCTGGTAAAAAAAATGCTTTTTCCCAACTTTACACATCAGAAGTCACAGACTCTTTTAATGCATTAGTTACGTTTCCTGCAGTGCATGTCGTTCTCTTCCTTCAAGCGTCTTGAATTTAGTTTAGTCTTTAATTAAAAGGGCACAAAAATAAATGAGGAAGGAATCATACTAGTAGCCAAGTGTTTTGTTTGATTTATCACAAAAATATGTTTTTATCATTAGATTTTTTCTTATTTACAAATCAAAAGTGTAAAAATTACACACTTAGTATTTGCACACTATATATGGTACTAATAGAGATAATAACAATGACTTTACTTTCTTTATTCAGGTTTGTGTGTTTAAGCTTCGCAATAATCAATTCAATTTCATGTGTTAAACCATTTGTTATATTTGTTTCCCTCCCACCAATCTACCTAGTACATGTGTATGACTCATTCTCAAATTACAAAAGTCACCGAAAAAAGGAAAGTTAGGATGATACTATCAGGAGAAAGTTTGTTAGAGGGAAACGAAGAAGAAGAACTTTTGTATTTCTATTATTGATCTTAATTGTGTTTTTACAATTACTAATAGTAATGAAGCTAACCGGTTTAACTCCGGTTTACAACCAAATCACAATCACAATTGGTTAATATTAAACTATTCTCTATATACTCTAATAGCCTCCCTCAAGATGGCAAGTATATAGATTTGAGAGCCATCTTGCCAATAAGAGCATTGAACTGAGCCGGTAGTAGAGCCTTTGTGAATACATCCGCGAGTTGCTGATCCGTCTTGACGTGAAGAGTCTTGATCAAACCACTAACAACTCTGTCTCGTACAATATGACAGTCCAACTCCACATGTTTTGTGCGTTCGTGAAAAACAGCATTGTTAGCTATATGTAGAGCAGCTGTTGAATCACAGAAAAATGCCACAGATTTTGTTTGAGGAGCCTGAAACTCTCTGAGAAGATTAACAAGCCAAGCTACCTCTCTTACGGCAAACTCCATTGCTCTGTATTCAGATTCTGCAGATGAATGAGAAGCGACTTGCTGCTTCTTTGATTTCCAGGATATCAAAGAATTACCAAGAAACATGCATTATCCTGATGTTGATCGTCGAGAATCACGACATGAACCCCAATCAGCATCAGTGTAGGCTTGGAGAACCAAATCACAATCGGCAGAATAAAAGAGACCATTCCCAACTGTTCCCTTAACATAATGCAAAACTTTAAGAGCTGCCTTCATATGTGATTCTTTTGGGGCTGCGGTAAACTGACACAAGCGATTGACGGCATATGTGATGTTAGGCCTAGTGATAGTCAAATACATCATTTTCCCAACTAATCTTCTGTAGGAAGCAGAATCCTCTAGTAGTGGTTCCTTACTATCAGAAACTAGCTTTATACTAGGTTCCATAGGTATAGAAGATGGCTTACAAGCTAAGAGACCAGCTTCCTCTAGTAAACCCAAAGCATACTTTCGTTGGCAGATAGATATTCCTGATGCATTTCTAGCAATTTTCAGACCAAGAAAGTATTGGGGATTACCTAAGTCTCGGAGCTTGAAGGCTTTTTGCAGATTCTCCTTTAGCTGAGCCACTTCACCATCATCATTACTTGTAATGATAATATCATCAACATAGACAAGGACTGCAACATACTTTCCATTAACATTTCTGATAAAAAGAGTATGATCTGAATGTGATTTTTGAAACCCCAAAGACATTAACACGGCACTGAATTTCAAGAACCATTGTCTGGAGGCCTGTTTTAAACCGTATAGAGACTTTTGCAGTTTGCGTACTGCGTTTGGAGGAAGAGTTTCACCTTCTTTTGATGTATATCCAGGCGGTAGAGTCATATATATCTCTTCTTCGAGATCACCGTTTAAAAAGGCATTAGAAACGTCCAGTTGATGTAAACTCCATTTCTTTGCAGCTGCAACTGCTAATAAAGTCTTCACTGTTGTCATTTTAGCCACAGGAGAGAAGGTGTCAACAAAGTCAATGCCTTCTTGCTGAGTGTAACCCTTAGCTACTAATCTAGCTTTGTAACGTTCTAGACTTCCATCAGCATTCAGTTTTACCTTATAAACCCATTTGCAACCGATGGCACGCTTATCTGGTGGTAATGAGCATATCTCCCAAGTTGTTGTACTCTCCAGAGCTTGTAACTCTGCATTCATTGCTTGTAACCAGTCATCAGACTTTTTGGCTTGACTGAAAGAAGTTGGTTCAGCATGCTTCGTTACAGAGCAAATATAAGCTCTATAAGGAGTTGACAAGGCATTATAACTCAGATAATCTGAGATAGGATATTCAACACCAGAAGAAGACAGATTGCAGTAATAATCTTCAAGATAAGTAGGTGGTTTTGTTTTTCTGCGAGTCCTTGAACCATTAGAACTAGCCGTATCTACAGGAATGGAACTGTTGATGACATCATTCACAACTGTAGGAGATTCACTCACAACTACAGGAATGGCGTCATTATGTTCAACATAGTCATTCACAACTGTAGATGCATTATTGCTAGGAAAATAATCCGGTAAGACATTGGACTCACCTTTAGCATATGGGAAGATATCTTCATGAAAAACGACATTGCGTGAAACATATATGCTATTAGTCTCCAAATCCAGAAGTTTATATCCCTTAACACCTGGAGGATAGCCAAGGAACACACATGCCTTTGCTCTGGGTTGGAATTTGTTTCTGTTTTTGGAGGATGTGGAGCTATAACACAAGCAACCAAAAACACGAAGACCATTATAATCAGGTAGTTTTGAAGTGAGAACTTCATATGGAGACTTATCCTGAAGTATGGGAGTGGGTAGTCTGTTGATGAGAAAAATAGCAGTCAGTACACATTCTCCCCAGTATTCAATAGGCACTTTTGACTGAAACATAAGAGATCTTGCAACATTCAAGATATGTTGATGCTTCCTTTCAACTACTGAGTTTTGCTCAGGTGTCTCTGGACATGAGAAATAGTGAATGATCCCTTTTGCTTTGAATAACTCCACAAACTTCAATTCTGGTGCATTGTCTGATCTAACACCTTTCACTGTACTTTTATACTGAGTTTCTATCATCTTCAGAAAATCAGAGAAGATTGTTAGAACTTCACTCTTATTCCTGAGTAGATACAACCAAGTAATCCTTGTATGATCATCCACAATAGTCAGAAAATACCGATATCCTTCTGTCGTTGGCACTGCAAAGGGACCCCAGACATCAATGTGTATAAGATCAAAAGCAGAGGCACAAACATGATGATTAGATCTGAAGGGTAGATGCTTTTGTTTCGCAAGAGGACAAATGGTGCAGTGAAAAGATCTTTTATTTCTCATTTTGAATCCAAGTACATCTGTGACAATGTCTACTCTTGATACAGAAGGATGTCCTAATCTACTATGCCATAGACTAGAATCAACTACAATGTTTGTAGAGAAAGTGATCTTCTGGGTAATAGAATCTTTAATGCTTTGAACATCCAAGACGTATAGATTGGATATCTGCTCACCCCTCCCAATCATCAACCCCTTGATAGGATCATGTATCATGCAAGAATCTTCATCAAATGTCACTCTATATCCCAAATCTTTTGTCAACTGACTTATACTCAGAAGATTCAACATGAAATCGGGAATATACAGAACATTGCTCAATATGAGACATTCATTTAACTGCACTGTACCTATTCCTGTGATTTTAACTCCAAAACCAGTAGGTAAAGTGACTGAATTATTTAGAGTTTCTGATAAACTCAAGAACAAACTCTTATCATGGCAAACATGATGTGTTGCCCCACTATCTATTATCCAAGATTCTGAGGATAAAATGTTTCCAGTGGCCCTCAAAACTCCAACAAAACCAATGGTAGAAGGAGAGAAAGCTATACCAGGTAATGCGGTAATGGTGGCACCAGAAGTAGAGGCAACATTGATAGGTTGGTGTTGTGAGTTGAAGTAAGCAATAACTCCATTAATCTGATCTTTGGTGAGGACCTTCGTCAAACCGTCGATCAAGTTATTTGTCTCTGTCATAGCAAGTTGTGCAATAACCGGTTTGATAGGAGCTGACTGTTTCTCAGAATATGGACTCTTCTCTGTCTGGTTCTTATGCTTATGTTTAAAACCAATCGGATAACCATGAATCTTGTAACATCTGTCCACTGTATGGCCTACATAACCACAATGAGAACATGTCAGTTTCTGTGGCCTCCCGGTATTATACGTTGCATTCACTGAAGCTTGAGCTTGAACTGGTGCTTGAATTGGTGCTGCAACTTGAAAAGCAATGGCATTAGAAGGAGCTGGTGTGAAGCTTCGTTGACTGTGATCTTGGTCCAGTAAGTTGTAAATTTCTGCCAGAGCAGGAACATGCTTTTTCATAATGATTTGGCTCCTGACAACAGCGTAAGATTCATTGAGACCAGCCAAGAAATTTATCACACGAGCATGATCTGCTTTCTTCTCCATTGCTTTACAACAATCACATCTCTTACACAAAGTCACACAATCATATCCATCCAACTCATTCCGAAGAGTTCTTAAAGTGGTATAATATGTTGAAAGATCCATAGTTCCCTGCTGTAAAGACCATATCTGCTGAGATAACTGATAGGATCTTGGAAGATTGGTAATATGGTACCTAGTGAAGAGATCTTTCTATATCTCCGACGCATCATTAAAGCGAAGTATGCTTTTATAAATTTGCCTAGATACTGAATTCATAAGCCAGGATTTCACCATACTGTTACAGCGTGACCAAATCCTAAATATATCATCTGATTCTGGTGGCCGTGGAAGAGATCCATCAATAAAAGCAATCTTGTTCTTCGCATCTAAAGCAACCTTAATCGCAATTTGCCAATCATCATAGTTTGTACCATCGAATACTTCAGAGATAATGGAAATACCAGGATTATCACCATTTGTGAGGTAGTACGGTGAGTGTATACTATCATACGACTCAATCACCGGAGCTCGCCTCTGAGATCTGGTTACAGGTGAACCTTCTGGAGACGAATCCTCGCGATTTCCCGATCTCCGAGCTGAAGAAGCTATGTGGACCGTGCGATGAGCGTTTCTTCGGTTAGTCACCATCTTTAATCAACAATTTTACAGCGGAATTGAAAGATTTTTGAAGAAAAAAAAAAATTTTGATCGATACAACGATTCTTCAGCAAATAGCCAAACGAATCGATCGAAACAGAGAAATCGAAGAGAAATGAAGAAATTTAGGTCAAGAATCGAATGAATCTTTGGGATTCATTGCTCTGATACCATATCAGGAGAAAGTTTGTTAGAGGAAAACGAAGAAGAAGAAGAACTTTTGTATTTCTGTTATTGATCTTAATTGTGTTTTTACAATTACTAATAATAATAAAGCTAACCAGTTTAACTCCGGTTTACAACCAAATCACAATCACAATTGGTTAATATTAAACCATTCTCTATATACTCTAATAGATACACTTGATGGATGTGTGAATTAAAGAAGACTTGACCATGATGAAAACAAACCGGAAGTAAAAAAGATAAAAAGAAAACGTTATGATGATTGTATGAAAATGACGTGTTTTTGACAAAAGAAAAAATGAACCAATCAATTAACATTTCTTTTGCTTTACTTTCTTTATATTTCACTTTGAACTTTTTATTTTTATAAAAACTTATCTTGGGTTTTGAAGAATAATAATGACATTAGGAAAACCAAATAAATAAAATAACATGAGTCAGCAGGAGATGGGTCCAAAACAGTGCAGAAGTAAAAAGAGTATCTAACTGGGACACCCCACGTGCGACCCAAAGAAGGTCCCCAAAATGGGTCATTTGGATTTAAGACATAAACAATAATACAACATTCACAAATGCTTTTTAGTTAACAAGACAGACGGTCTCTCTGGTCTCTTTCACCTGTTGACTGCTACAAGATCCAAAACGGTGACACTGCATGACTGTGATAGACTTAGCAAAAGGGATTGATTTGCTCTCTCTCTCTTAGATATTTGTTCCCACTGCTTCTCGCCTTGGTTGTTGCCTCTGTTATTCAAATGTAACACATGCTTGTGATAAGATATCACTAAACATCTCATATCGGAAAGGGGCCGGGGAAGGAATAGTAAAAGGCTTATAAGTTCACAAGCTGGGTTTTGTTGAAGCAAATTAGTCAATGGTTTGATCGAGTCTTCTGGGCTTAGTTATGCAATTAAATGCCATAGACAAGCCACAGCTTTTAGATAACTTGTCAATCACTCTTTAAGTGGTTTAACTTGTAAAACCGTGACGAAGAAAATAAGACTTACGCCAAAGCTGTGTATCGAGAATCAGCAATGGCATCTGGTTAAACAGCTGCGTTATACCGGATCGAAGATAAAAATAAAATAAAAAATCTGAAGTACTAGTTGGGAGAGGATTCAGGATTCTTCATGTCACCCTATCCTGCAAAATTTGTCATATTTCCAAAATCCATCATATTTTCCTCTATGGAAGTAATTATTCTTCTACACCACGGATGGGTATGCTAGCTAGGCTTTAGAATGGTGAGGACCGTCCCAGGTTGAGCACCAGAAGAAACAAAGTGGAGCTTTCTTGCTCCATCATTTCCCTATCACTCTTTATACCAGCTTTTACAATTTATCCACCAATAAAGATGAAGGATGAGAAGTCACTTGGATCAATATATATGTTGGAACCTCAAAATGCATGCATCAAGAAGTCTGGGTTTCTGTATTACTTCCTATCACACACTTGTGACTTGTGCATTGAACACTACAAGAAAACAAGCCTTTTGCGAGGACACATTGCGACGGAGTACAGCTCTCGCAAATTTGCGATAGATTTGCGAGGAATTTACTAGGAAATAAAAAACCATAGCACATCCCTCGCAAATTTGCGAGGAATTCAGTCGTCGCAAATCCGCTGCTCATTTGCGACGCATTTACGACAAATTCGCTGGGAAGGTCC
>NC_025691.1:2754405-2830478 GCF_000633955.1 Camelina sativa
TTTGTCGATTTAGGGGTTTCGATTCGATTTGATTAGGGTTTCGATTAGGGTTTCGATTTAGGGTTTGTCGATTTAGGGGTTTCGATTTAAGGTTTTCGATTAGGGTTTCGATTCGATTTGATTATGGTTTCGATTAGGGTTTCGATTAGGGTTTCGATTAGGGTTTCGATTCGATTTTAGGGGTTTTTCGATTCGATTGGGATTAGGGTTTCGATTGGGATTAGGGTTTCGATTGGGATTAGGGGTTTTCGATTTAGGGTTATTTCGATTTAGGGTTATATCGATTTAGGGTTCTAATTATATCGATTTAGGGTTTTCCGATTTAGGGTTATATCGATTTAGGGTTTTTCGATTTTGGGTTCTAATTATATCTTTTTTTTGGACTTGTTTTTTAGATGTCTTCACAAGAGAACCAAAATCATTCTGGGAGCCAAAACGTTTACAGAAGATTTATATCTTCTCAAGGGTTATCTCCTCCCATCCCTTCTCGAAGGTTACCTTCTTCTGCCTCTGCTCCAAGGGTAGCTTCTCCCGCCTCCTCGCAAGGTACCTCACCGGTGATCCAAGAGAATCGTCAAGGAACCTCACCGGCGGTGGAAGATCATCTTCCACCACAGCAATCGACTTCTCGTGTCAACGATGAGTCTACTCAGCTCTCTTTTTTTACTTTGGAAGAGCTACTTGCAAGTCCCGGTCGTGCTAGCTTAAAGAAATTGGACCCTAAACGCCCTCCGGGTACTCTATGGTAAGAATGTAGTTAGGGTTGTCTAATTTTTTAGATATATTTTCATTGATCCTCATTTCCTTTTTTCTTGTGTTTTGTAGGTTTGACGAGGATCCTTCGGTTGCTGCTACTGTTCGGGCCATCTTTGAAAGAGATTTCAAAGGAGCTCATGCCAATTGGACCCAAACACCAGGTGCGGTTGTAAACCGGTGGTTTGAAACGTTTGCGGTAAGTTAAATGTTTGTTGATGTGTTTAAATTACAGATTTTGTTTTTACTTACTTGATTCTGATTTTGATTCATGTTATGTTTTTACAAGCAAACATATAACTGGGACCAGTCCATCAATGGGAGAGTTCGAGCCGAGTTTGAAAGCAAGTTGAAGACCCGGATGACTGATCAAGTGTCTCGGTGGAAGTCTAAGTGGAGAGTAAAAGGTGATGATGCAAAGCCGCGGTGGCTTGATCCGACAGTATGGGACGGCTTGGTCAAGTTTTGGTGTGAACCAAAATCTGAGGAAAAGAGCATCAATAGTCGAAATGCTCGATACAGTGATCCTGATGGCACTGGAATGCATAAACACCGGTCTGGTCAGACCTCCTTTAAAGCTCGTGCACGAAAACATGTAAGTATGTTTAGTTAGTTATTTAGTACAATTACCTATAAATTCTTGCTTTAGTCTAATACTTTGTTGTTTCATATCTTTGTTAAGTCGGAGATTATTGGTGAGGCACTTCCTGATTTTTTGAAAGTCCTAGAAGATACTCATAGGAAACCTGATGGGTCGTTTGTGGATGGATTATCTGAGAAAGTATACCATGAAGTGTCATCGAGGATAACTGAGGCTGAAACTGGGCTATGCTCAGGGGACAACATAGAGAGTAGTGCTTCTGGCGGATTGTCAGTTAGTATGAAGAACCGAATTTTTGCTGAGGTAAATTCTTGAACTTTACATACTGTTTTGTTTTATCTCTTTGAACTTTACATTGTGTCTCTGTTTTTTGTTGTTTGCAGGTTGCTCCGAAGAAGAAAAATAGGATATATGGAGTCGGTACTATGCAAACTGAAGCATCTTCAGCTCAAGTTGTTCTGACGCCTACTCCGACTGAAGATCCAGTCATTCTAGCTGAGAAGCTTTCTCAGGCCGAAGCTGTTCTTGCGAGTCAGTCTACTCAGCTAGAAGATTATGCATTGAAGTTGCAACAAAATACTCAGAAGATGCATTGCTACGATGCCTACTTCGATTATCTATCTGAGAAGGACCCTGAATTTGCTGCAAAATTTCCCCGACCTGAGACTGCTGCCACCAATGAGACCGGAGCAGGAGGTACCGGACCTGAGGCCGGAGCAGGAGGTATCACCAGACCAACTTAGGATCTCTTGTGTTTATGTGTTTATGTGTTTGTATCCGAGAACTTGTGTTTGTATATTCAGAAGATGTGTTTGATTTTTGTTTTGAACTTATATTATTATGTTTATGTAAGTTTAACAACATTTTGTATTACAAGTTTAATTTCAGTTTTCATTCAAAGTTTTTTTGGGCTAATTATGAATTTTAGTTTGCCTAATTAGAAATTAATCATAATTAATTTGCATAATTAAAAATAAACATAATTACAAAATGAATAATTCCTAATTCAAATCTCAGCTGTTGCGACAGACATAAATGTTGCAAATCCATCGCAAATTTGCGAGGGATTAGCTTGAACCAAATTGCGAGGAATCTGCTATTGATATTGTCCCTCGCAATTTGCGTTGATTTTGCGACGGCATTTTTTTCCTCGCAAAATTTGCGAGGGATTTGCGATGTTAACCAATTTGCGAGAAGCGATTTACGAGGGAAATGTGTTCCTCGCAATTCCATCGTTTTTGCCTATTTGCGAGGGATTTGCTATGAATTCTTCCATCGCAAAAGGCTTGTTTTCTTGTAATGGAAATTCGTTTCAATCTTTTCAAACGAAGGACCTTATCAAATTTATCATCTGCAACCACATCAATATTTTTTGGCCGAACATTATTGCATGCTTAGAAATTTAAGATAACCATACTCTGTTCAAGTTTTCTAGATCGGGTCCTAACAAATCACGGTTGTTGGATGAACATCCTTCCATCTTTTTTATGTTATCAGCTATCATCACACATAATATATTATCATAATAAGTTTTATGATATTATCATAATAAGTTTTAATGGCTTTTAAACATTTATGCATATGGTTTCATGCATGGTGTGTATGTAATTTGGTATTTAACTAGCTAGTAGATCATGTTCAATGTATAATGTACGCAATTTCTAATTCCTGACTCGGATACAGATCATTGTGTTTGTGCAGTGACTCAAACAATTCATTGACCTGCTCTCTAAAGGATACCATTCTTGACCAACAACAAAGGAACTTAAGTTTTCATTTACACATTCTGCTTTTGGATTCTTACACAATCATTTCTTACGAATTTTGAATACTTCCTTTTTAGATAATTTTATACATATATTACATAAAAAGATAAACATTATCCAAACAATTGTAATATTTTTACGTGGTTTCACATCCATCTTTACATTCTTCTTATATAGTTATGGTTTTTCATTAGTTTATGTATTTCTTAACCATTTAAATACTTTAAATAAAGATACGAAACAGGATAAAATTTCGTCGTGCTTGCATTTTAGCATAAGCTATTTTGGGATACATTTCGAGTATAACTTAATAACAGAAACAAAATAGATATGCAACATAAAAAGGTTGATTAGTTTAATTCGTATTATTGAATCAGTTGACTGGATCAGTTGACTTTTTCTTTATTTACGAGAAGAACAATTTATGTGACATGAAAAATTCTCCTATGAAAGCAACGAAGAGATAAATAAGTGTTTTACACATACAATTAAGTGACGAATAGCATTTCTTATATTTTTATAATTAATACACTACATAATTATTCCTCGAAATCCAAATTAAAAATACATATTATATAAACAGAGAAATAAATTAAGGTTGACGGTAGTTTAGTTATGCACTCAAGATTAGCCAAATTGAAATCCAAATTATATAATTTTAGAATAAAGTTTTACGGACGAGAATATTGCATTCAAGATTAGCCAACTCGAAATCCAAATATAAATAGTTATTATGTGGAAAACCGGGTTTGGTCTGTTTGGAAGTATGAATATGATCGCTCTTTCGAGTGTCTTTGAAGCTTTTTGGTTTTAGGTCGGCTACGTGAAATCCACAACTTACAGTAACACCGACTCAGCATTAACACGTGACGTGGCTCCCACAAATACCAATTCTAAATCTTCTTCTCAAGACTATTATACTCACTTATCAGATAAACCTACTAAGAGAGAATATAAACAAATGTGTGAGAGCGTGACGACATCTTCACGAATCATGATCTGCTTATCGATCAACCTCACTGGTGGTTTGATAAGTCAACCCTAATATCTGTCCCTTAAGGAAATTATATGTATTATAAAATAAAGTTGACTTTGCGTATGGATAAAACCCGTCCAACGTGTTATTCTGCTGGCAAAAATAAATGGATTAGGATAACACATCAACATCAAATAAGCAATATACTAGTATTTGAAACAATTAATCAGATGACTTTTCAGCTTATCGAACATAAAATATAGTAAAAAATCTCAACTCGAAAACTGTTATAAAACGAACACGAAATGGCCAAGTTAAGACAACATTACAACCGAAACAAACACAACCCCCACCATTTTTTATTTTCGTCCGTTTCGTTCTCTTGTTTTGGTTCGTTTTTTTTTTGTTTGTTTCTGTTAAAATCGTGTCGGAATCAACAAACATAGCGCAAAAGAAAAGTCTTAGCCCACCGATGGCTCAAGTCTTGTCTCCACCGATGGCTATCACCGGCCCGACGCCGCTACAATTCATGGCGGGTCTTCTTGGTCGAATCGTTACTAAAGACACGAGCAAAGAGATCAGTACTCCAGAGAGCCCGAAGAGTCCACGGACACCTCAAGGCTCTATACTCATGGATAAGTACGAGCTAGGAAAGCTTCTAGGCCACGGAAGCTTCGCTAAGGTTTATTTAGCACGGAACATTAAATCCGGCGAGGACGTGGCCATCAAAGTCATTGACAAAGAGAAGATCGTGAAGAGTGGAATGGCAGGTCATATAAAACGGGAGATCTCGATCCTCCGACGTGTCCGCCACCCTTACATTGTCCACCTCTTTGAGGTCATGGCTACGAAGACCAAGATTTACATCGTGATGGAGTACGTACGAGGTGGAGAGCTTTACAATACGGTGGCTAGAGGACGGCTTAGAGAAGGAACTGCCCGGAGATATTTCCAGCAGTTGATATCATCTGTTGCTTTCTGCCACAGCCGCGGTGTTTACCACCGCGATCTGAAGCTTGAGAATCTGCTTTTGGACGATAAGGGGAACGTTAAGGTCTCTGACTTTGGGCTCAGCGTTGTCTCGGAGCAGCTCAGGCAAGACGGAATCTGTCAAACGTTTTGCGGGACGCCGGCTTATTTGGCTCCCGAGGTTTTGACAAGGAAAGGTTACGACGCTGCCAAAGCCGATATTTGGGCTTGCGGAGTAATCTTGTTTGTGTTGATGGCTGGTTACCTTCCGTTTGATGACAAGAACATATTGGTTATGTACAAGAAGATATATAAAGGTCAGTTTAAGTGTCCTAAATGGTTTTCTCCTGAGCTTGCAAGGCTTGTGACAAGGATGCTAGACACGAATCCGAATACAAGAATCACAATACCTGAGATCATGAAGCATAGATGGTTCAAGAAAGGGTTCAAACATGTCAAATTCTACATCGAAAACGATAAGTTATGTAGGGAGGATGAAGACAATGATGGAGACGACTCATCATCATTGTCATCAGGCAGATCATCTACTGCTTCAGAAGGAGACGCAGAGTTTGATATTAACAGAGTTGATTCAATGCCGAGACCCGCGAGTCTAAACGCATTTGACATCATATCGTTCTCTACCGGATTTGATCTTTCAGGTTTGTTTGAAGAAGGTGGACAAGGGGCAAGGTTTGTATCCGCTGCTCCTGTGACAAAGATCATATCGAAATTGGAAGAGATTGCGAGAACAGTGAACTTTACGATGAGGAAGAAGGATTGGAGCGTGAGGTTAGAAGGTTGTAGAGAAGGTGCCAAAGGACCTTTGACTATTAAAATTGAGATCTTTGAGCTGACACCATCTCTAGTGGTGGTTGAGGTGAAGAAGAAAGGAGGGAATATAGAAGAGTATGAGGAGTTTTGCAACAAGGAACTTAGACCACAGCTGGAGAAACTGATGCATTACAAAGCAGATGAAGTTGAAGAAGCAATGTGTTTGCCACCTGAAATTGAACAGTGACAAAGTTAAAAAAAACAGGAAGGTCGAGAGAGGAAGACATAACAAGAGAAGGTATCATCATAGAACGAGACTAATAACATTCTTTGTTACTATACCATTTAATTTAAATTGTTTTGTGTATATATATGAAAGTGAGAGAGTTGTAATGGGAGTGATATAGGAAGATCAGAGAAGAAAAGAAATTTAGAGTAGTGCGATCTAAGGCAGTTGGACGGTTTTTGCTGGCGATTACAAAGGCTAGTTTTTCGTTTATTGCTAATATGTTTGTACATGTATCTCGAACAAAGAGACAAGCTTAATGATAATTCTTTCTCGGCCTTCCCCTATAACACTGTCTTGCATCATCTCAGAGAGACTGTATATGATAAACTGAAATGTGTGAATGTTACCTGTAGACTTTGCTGTCCTGTAGTTGAAGCACCTGAATGGAAACTTTTGAAAACGCTCAGAACAGTTATATGATAGAAATATGAACATAGCATTTACTGGGAACAAATGTTCGTCTTATTAGCTAAGTAAGCAACAGAGATATGGAAGTATAGCTACACATGTAAATCAATCTGAGGGATTACGAGTTAAGTGTTCAACGGGTCACAAAAGAAACTCGGTTTCTTACACCTATGAAGTTGTAATCAAATTCAACCTGATGATCCATTCCAAGGGGACAGACTTAGGAAGCTTCAAACCGTTAAGTTGTGGATTGACAAGATGAACGAGCAACCAGTTCCTGCAAAAGATATAATGAAGATCAAAGGCTGATTAGCGTTATCCCCTATATTGTGTTTCTTTTATCTCCCAGGGAAATCTTTAGATGCTTACTTCAGAATAGCGTATATGATCTCTGTGCGTATAAGAAGTCTTGACTATAGTTTCCCACTTGGTAACACTTGTGGAGTTTTCTTCCATGTTCTTCTTTTTGGAATGAAACAGATATCTCCGTGAAGGGATCTTTGAGGTTAATGAAGGCAGATTACTGAGAAGCCAAGAATCAGAAGGCTTTTTGGGTGGTGGCGGAGCAAGTGGAGACAGATCACAGCCACTGTTGTTCTTTTCCAACTCATCTGCCTTCCCCATCTTGATTGCACTGCTAACACTAAGATTTTCTACAGCCTGAAGCTCGAGAATGGCTTTCGGTTTCTTTCCCTCCATTTCTGGTTCCTCTGAAATTGTTTCTGGCGAGTTCTTGACATTTGAGTTACCATGATCATTGCTGGTCTTTGGAGAATTCTCTGTGTCAACATATAATGTCTTCTCCATGACAGATTTTGTAGAACAGTCTTGTCTTGTACTTTTTGGATAGAGTAGTTCCTGAGACTTGGCTATGTTTCTTATATGCTTGTTCAACCTGTTAGCTCTCATAACCTCTGCTTCCTTGCGAGTCCCAGGGAAACCCGCAGGGTGAAGAGGGGAACAGTTTCCTACACTGCGATACGGTGACATACACCCAGTTTGCCTGTAAGGAGAAGATGGCCTACTTGTAGCACTCAGGTTCGATTCAAGTTGTTCAGATCCAAAGTTAAACTTCTTCCCAACACTTGGATGTACTGGAGATTGAGCTATATTCCCCAACTTTTGCTTATAATCAAGAGCGAGCTGAAAGCATACAAGATTTTGATTGATATTTTAGTGAGCGTTTGATCAGATCCCTACAATACTAAAAGAAGTGAAAAGGAAAGAGATCAGGCTTGATAAGGAACCTTTTTCACAGATTGAAACCGAGACTTGAGCTGAGCGACCTTGCTTGATTTCACTTGATCATGGCTGTAGTAAGGTTTCTCCTTAAGACCATGCACTGAGCTCAGCATACCGAGTGAGTTTTTAAAGCACAGTTGTGGTGACATCATCCCGCAGCCTCTCTTAGAAAGATACTCAGAAACTTCATCATCATCTGAATCCTCCTCGCTCTCTTCATCATAATCTATGCCCTGATAATAAGATGGAGAAATCATAGACTCATACCTCTTAGGAGTTGCACGATTCTCCTCCGCTGGTACTATATCTCTAATTTGTCTCATTGGTTCAGACATGAGGGGCAATGGTTGTCTCTTCCAAGCATATTGAGGTGGTTGCTCCACAGTCATGGATTTTGCGGCAGGTAAGAACCGATCCAACATGAAAGCCCGAGGTTGAGGATCCTCAGACGGCATCATTGGCGGTTTCGCTCCCTCACCAACACCATTTATGCTATGCTTTAAAGACAATGTATCAAGGGCATCAGAGAAGACATCATCATCATCATCTCCACTCTCTTCTTCTTCTACATGTTTACACTCTGAACTCTCCAAGGGAGATTTGAGAGGAACAGAGGCAGATTCCGGAACCTGATCTAAGCCCATGTCTTCTTGGACAAGAACTGAAACAGAAAGAGATTCACTTGTCTTGGAGTCAACATCATGGAGCTGCTTTGGCATGTTTCTACGCACAGACACTGCTGATTTCTTCATCCTCCTTGTAGAAAGAAGAGGTGCATCGAAGTTAAGTTTGTTCTCCGCCATTAGAACCAACCAAAGCCGTTAGAAAAGTTTCAGAGATGGACTGACACTAGTTAATGATGGCTCACAGTTCTCCACAACAGATCTGAAATATATCAGAGACTCATTAATAAATAAGTCGGAGCTACCTAGATTCCTTAAGTAGTAGTTGACTAACTTAAGTAATTAATTTAATTATATACACTGACACACATGAACCCCAACGACAAATTTGAAGAGGATGGGAAACATACAAAAAGTAATGAACTTTACAAGAAACTTTCAATTAAATTCAAAAAATATAGTTGCGCCGCTAAATGTTCAAACCCGTGATTTTCAAACCATTTATTGGATAAGGAATTATGGGCAAGAATTTAGAAGATTGTGAGAGTCTTTGAAGCAATGCAGGAACTAAGTGAAATTAACTAACCGGAAAGAGATGTGGAGGGAGGAGCTTCGGAGTTGTTCTCTGCACCGAGAGAGAGTTGTGATGAGTGAGGAGAAAAGGACGTGACTTTGAGTCTTGGGAAAGAGTAAGAACAAAGGCATGTGAAAGAGAGAGAGAGAGAGAGAGAGAGAGAGAAGATAGAGTAAGCTTTTGGTTTTGTGTACATTTCTGTGCCGTAAAGATGACGGAGACGAAAATGGGAATCGAAGAAGAAAAAAAAAACAGAAAAGCAACAAATATTGTCACGAGAGGCTTGTGCGAATGTATTAGATCCCCCCCAACTGTGTAAACTTTTAAAACTTCTACTTAACATAGCGTCTCAACCAATTCTAGAAATATATTATGTGACAAAGATCACTTTTATTAGTGATATGTACATTATTAGGAGTCATATCACTATGTCATCTTTTTCTAATCCAAATTTGAATAAGGACGAGGATAAACAAAAAGAAAGTAGAAGAAAAAACAGATGGCCCGGATGTTTTATGTGAAGAGCGAGACCATATACGGTTTCGCTATATCTTCATATGATCAATATAGCTAACAGATACAACAAACCATCAAACATAGAAGCCAAAAATTAATGAAATAAAGCGCTTTTAATTAGTAAATAAGCATCAAGATGAGATAAAAGAACATGAAAACCAAATATTTTACTAGGATTATCAGCTCTGCACCTGAGCTTCTGCAGTTTCTTTCTCTTCTTTGGCTTCAGCCATTAGTTCATCAAACTTGTCTGACTTCACAAGCGTAATTTCAATCTGCAATACCAAAGAAACCGAAATTGAGCAAATCATAATTTCAGAACAGATGGGAATATGCATGAAAGAGTTTGCTCCTAAGAAAAACAGTACCTTAGCTTTCTGAACAGGACGTCCCCTTGAGTCATCCTTAATATCCACAGTTGTAGTCATGATCTCTATATATATAAGAAAGAAACCATTATTTTCCAAAACAAAGCTCAATCGCCATTATTAGAGAATGTACTAATTCAGACTGACTAAAAAGATCACTTACTCTTCTCAATAGCAAGACCATTGTTCTTCAGAATTTCAGCAACAGTAACAACGGTTGCAATGGCTACATGTTTCATGTTAGAAGATAATCTTAATTAGTACTATGAGGTATATATACCAAGAATCAGAGACTACTTAATAGCAGCAAGAAAACAAATTACAGTCCCAATAGTATACAGAAGAATAGGGATGAAAAAGATACATACCCATCCCAAGAGCAGACAATTCAACATCATTGTACTGCTGCATATACCTCTGAACAAAATCCAAAAACAATAAACACTCAGTTAAACACCAATCTGTGAAAATAGCCATTTACACATAAACACACCAAGTTCATGTGTATATAAAAAGGTTGAGCCTTTGGGTGGGTTGTACTACAAGATCATATAACATAGAGATTTACATAAAGGTTGAGCCTTTGGGGGTTGGATTGACACACAATAACATACTCTCAATCGAAACAGATCTTTAGAGAGCAGAAAATTTTCAAAAGCTAAAAGAGAACATATAAAGTGTTGGACCTTGGCGAGATTGACGTAGAAGAACAATGGTTTCTTGGTGTTGGAAACCTGAATCCGGTTTTTCTTCTGGGAATCAGTCGCCAAGTTCATGCTGTTTACTCCATCGGTGATCTCTTCCATGGTTGCTAATTCGTAAATTCGTAACCCTAATTTTTTTTTCAGAGGTAAGGAAATTAACAGAACAGGATGATACGCTTCTGGGTTTTGTATATGTCACCCAAACATTCCGGGTCAACCCGGTTAGTTATTTAATCGCGCTGTTGGGAAGGGCCAAAACAACAACATCTGACATGGGCTTTTAGGGGGTTAACAGTGGATTTTTTTGGGCCTTTAGAGAGTTTCCAACAATTGTGTTTCTTGTTATGTAATTGTGATGACGTGATAAGTTTCATAAAACACATTACATTATGTGATCACTATGATTTCAGTTTTAGCTTCTTGCTGGTTTTTTTTGTTAACTTAGAGAGAGAGTAAATCCCCAAATCTATGGAGGGATCCGAGACTAGTTTATCTGGGAAGAGGGTATCCCACGGGTAGGATCCCCCAGATATGCAAATGGGTCGTAAGCAATGGGCCCATATCCATGTGGTCAAAAGGATAAAGCTGAGTAATTTTGTGCTTGGAGAGAATCGATCCCTGACCTAGACCAACAGGGCGACTCTTCCACCAAAGTTAGAATCACTAGCCTACCACCTCATGGTTTCTTGCTGGTTTCTTACGATCCATTTTTGTGTTGAATAGACCTCGACCATAGTGATAACTCGATTCTAACTGTATTGAACAAAATTATAGCAAGCAGAAACTAGCAAGCTACATTATTACTCTGTATAATCTGCGTTGCATGGCTCTAAATCTCGTTGGATGTAGTTGTTTATTATTATTATCTATGGGCTTTATGTTAATTGGTTTATGGCAATCGTAGGTTTTTAGAAGTGTTTGGCCTAAAACGAGAAATGGATTGTAACTAGCATGTTATCCAAAACCATGCTAATTAAGAGTGTGTCAGTGTCCATCAGCATGAAGGTAGGGCTCCGAATTTAATTATAAGCCTGAGATGGGTCATGTACTCTCTTATATCTATTTTCAGTTTGATATGTTAACAAAAAAAAAATTAACAGTATATTAAGGATTTACGAAAGACTAATATATTTTTCGATATATATATAATTGCTTCAGATAATTAATATTTTTTTTTAATCGTGAATAAACTATCTGCCAATTGCAAAGTCAATGAGTTGGATTTTATTTAAATGAACAAAAAAAATATCTTATTGGAAAACTGACTGATATCACCAGCCATAGATCTAATACAATCAATTAAAATCATATTGACGTTTTCGAAATATAAGAAAAATTTAATGTCTATGATACAGCGATGTCAAGTTAGGACATGATTACGGTATGACGGTATCATGTCTTAATCCGACACCGTACTGTATATGCCACGTTTCATCTCAAAACAAAGCATTGATGATGCTATCGATGGGTCATTGCACCAATACTTGTTTTATATTTATGCAAATGATTAATATATACTGTTGTATGTATGTCGTTATTTACTATTTAGAGTCTAGAGAATTTTCCTATGACAATTTTTCCCTGAAGATATAAGAAGTGTGTGACATGCATGATGCTAGTGTACAATTGGATGATTTCATCTTTAGTCTCAAAGTAAATATCCATCGAGGTTCTTAAAAAACGTATCCTATATGTTAACAATAATATTAGTTTTAGTAACAAATATTTATTTTGAAAGGTTTGTAACTTTTTACTGATATGATGGAAATAAGAATAACAGTGTATTGCTCATAGAATCTGCGTCAAAGTTTCCAACCGCACAATCCCAAATTGGTTAAACAAATATTAAAGGACAGAAGTAATATTAAATGCCAAATGAGATGTGATTAATTTTATGATTAGGTAGCATCTCCATAAATAGACGACTAGCTAAAAGTCATGCATGGATCTAATCGCATGGCTTATTTATTAATACTATGCCTACCAAGGACCATAGAATTGATTACTTCTAATATATAGTGTGTATTAGTGTGGAGTAAGTAAGGATTAGGAGTAGGATATGTTACTCTATATATCTTTGATCCATTCTGGAGTATTGAGTACTTATAAATGTATTTCCATTTATTAGTATCACTAATACTCCCTCTGTATTTTATGTTTTCAATGCAATTTTGAGATTAAATTTATATTTTTATCTTTATAATTTGAGCTAATTAATTAGAAAAAGAAAACTTTAGTATATTTGTAAAGGATGAAATAGAAGTTTAGATAATTTTCTTAAATTGTGTGTATTATGTCAAAATGACACTCTTTGTGACACAGATGAAATATATCATATGATGTTTTAGTAATTTATTTTGTATTTAAATTGATTTTCTGTATTTTTTATTAATTAATGTTATGAAATTGTAGATTTTAAGATTCAATAATTGAGAATTTACAATTTTGATGAACTACTATTAGTTAATCATTATAAAAAATATGTTCTTATAAATAAAAATACATTTATAATTATACATTAATTGTTTTCTTAATTTATGTGAAAATTTTAGAAATTATTATTTCTAATACAGAGAAAGTAATATAGTATTAAAATTTAAAACGACAAAAGAGATCGAGTTAGTAAGTTGCTTTGGTTAGTGGGAGTTTTAGATCCTTAACTACTCTAGAAGCACAGATCTAAGTATGCTTGTGCATGATTTATTGTGTGTATATCTCAAAACGTGGGAGTAGGTCACACATCCACATGTATGTGTGTAAGTCTCAACGTGTAAGATATATGAATACATATTTATACTTACTCACACGCGCGCGCGCACACACCATAGTCGAGGTATCAATTGAGGATGCAAGAGGCTAGCTCTACATTTTTTTTTTGTCATGTGGCTAGCTCTACATTTTAGAAGAAGTTTATCGTATAAAATAAGAAACAAAAGATTAATTGCCTTGACTAGATTCATTATTAAAAGGAAAATAAAATCATTATTAGAAGCTTTGAATCGTATTAGTATAGTTTACTAATCAAAAAATAAAACAAACAAAGAAATAGTAATAGATGTGTACGAGTGTCTGCATTGGTGCCCCATTTATGGGAGTTTTGTTCTTCTAATAAATATGTAGCCAACTCAACAAGTCTATTTCCTAACAAACGACCAAATTCTCATTCAATGATCCAAACTTTAAAGCTATCTAAACAGTAACCTCATTTCTATATTTTAGAAGTTTTCAAATTCTCATTCAATGATCCAAACTTTACTCCAATTGTGAATATTATTACTTCTTCAAATATTTGCTCGTATGAACGAGTTGATGAGGTTGTCTACTAGATTATTTTGTTTGTTTGAGAATTGTGCTACTTGAAGACTACCGTTTTGATTTTTTTGACCACGAAAAAAATGATAGTCGCTCATTCCAGAATAGAAAACTGATCAGTCTATATTTTCACAATTGGTAAAATATTGGTAAGGTGAGTCCAATTTTTGTGAAGAAGAAGCAAAGATCTATTATAATTTTCTGAACATCTTTAAATTGTATCAAGTACTAAATGTCATCGAAGCGATTTTAACATAATCTTATTCACTAGTTTATTGGTGATCAAAAAACCATATCCAACATAAATATTAACTTTTTTTTTTTGTCACAATTTATAAAAAATGAATTATACGAAAAAATACTTGATTTAAAATATGTAAAACAAAAAAATTTAAGGAAAATTTTAGTTCCGAGATGACCAAATCTGTATCTTTTATTTTCCATATGACACAGTAAGTTATGGGTACCTTTCTTTTTGCTGCAAGCCCCCTTTTCGTCCTTTTGTC
Source organism: Camelina sativa (assembly GCF_000633955.1). Classification (NCBI taxonomy): domain Eukaryota; kingdom Viridiplantae; phylum Streptophyta; class Magnoliopsida; order Brassicales; family Brassicaceae; genus Camelina; species Camelina sativa. The sequence continues at coordinate 2,768,787 of NC_025691.1, forward strand.
TTTGCACTTTTGTGTTTTAATATTCTCTGTTATAATGATATTGTAAAGGGAATAGCTTGCGGTGTTGGCAATGTCTTCCGACTTCCTCCTAGTCTCTCTTTCACTTTACACTCCAAACACCTTTTTGTAACCTCCAAATTTTTCCCTCTCTCTCTCTCTCTCTCTCTCTTTTCGGCGGTTGAGCTGCCACAATCTCTCACCAGACACCCACACAAAAATAAACAACTCAATCTTGGTCTCTTATCCTTCGTTCCCATTTTGATCATTTATTTTTTTTTTCTCTTGAATTTTCTCAAGAACAGAGCAAACTAAAATGCCGCTTGTTAGGCTCCAAGTTAGGAACGTCCACGGTTTAGGTCAACCGGAGCTTCACAGAAACGTCGACCGTGAAGACCCTAAAGCTATTCTTGATGGCGTCTCTGTTTCTGGACTCGTTGGGATCTTGCGTCAACTTGGTGATCTCACCGAGTAAGTACTTTTAAGTCAACCCCAACTCTGTTTTTTTTTTCAATTTCTTTGGTAACTGTGTTACTTATAAATGTTTTGTCTTTTGTTAAACTGATTTTGTGATAATTTAAGCAAAGTGAAAATGTGTAATATTATGGGGTTAGGGATCTTATTGTGCTTAATCCTCAGTTTTGCTGTGTCTAGTCTTATTCATTTGCTTAGTTTATGGTTCTTACTTGTCATGAGTTTCAGGTTTGCAGCTGAGATATTTCATGGAATACAAGAGGAGGTTATGATTACAGCATCAAGAAGCAATAAATTGAAGATGAGACTAAAGCAAATAGAAGCTACAGTTCCTTCAATCCACAAGAAAGTGCTTGCACAAACGAACCACATTCATTTTGCATACACTGGAGGTTTCTTTTGTCTTGTATCTCTTGTCAACCTTCTTTTATTGTCTAGATTCACATCTTTTGTGTTCTTTAAACTAAATAATATCCTCTGAGTTTAGTGTAGGCCCTAGCTCACATGCCTTTTTGCACTTACTTCTAAGCTTAAAATACTCTTTAGTGGGTATAGAAAATTTGATGAGGATATGATAGTAGTCTTGGATCATCACATGGTGAAAGCTATGAACTCTCTTCCTTTTGGATCTGTATTAAAAAAAAAAGTGATATTTTAGTAGTAACCATTTAAATTATTAATAAGAAAAGAAGTAAGATACTATTTGATATAGTGAATCAATCTAAGTATAGTTAATCAATTGAGTTTTCACATGCTGTTTCAGGCCTAGAGTGGCATCCTCGTATACCAAATGTGCAAAATCACTTTATATATGACGACTTGCCACCGTTTATAATGGCTCCATATGAAGATTGCCGGGAGCCTCCTCGGTTGCACTTGCTAGACAAGTATGTACACTTTACTCTCTTTTTTCTTTGGTTACGTTTAGACTGGCTGGAAATGTGATCCTGATTCTTTGCGGTTTTCGTCAGGTTTGATATAAATGGACCAGGGTCTTGTTTGAAGCGATACTCTGATCCTACTCATTTCAAAAGAGCATCAAGAGCTTCTAAACTTCCAGAAATTAAGGTCTGTTTATATCAGTTAAACCATAGTCTCTTCTTCTTTATGGTTATTATTCTGTGTCCTTAACTTATCTACATGAAACAGAAGAAAAAATCATTACAACGGAATCGAGATATATCAAGTCTTGCCTCTATAGCTAACCAGAGTGACAGGTAAAATACATTTGGGTTTGACATTATTGATATGTGTTTCATATATGACTCAAGAACATGAAATTTTCAGGAAGACATTTACTTCTTTAAGCTTTAGTGGACGAACCTCTTGTTCTAAAACAGCCTCAATCGAATCAAAATCGGACTTGCAAGATCATCGTTCTTTCTCTTTCGATTCCAGAAGCGGTGGAGATAAACTAAAGGGTGTATCTTCTTCTTCAAGGTTTACACCTGGTTCTCGAACCATTGCTTCATTACTTCTTTCTGAAAGTGAAAGTGAAGACACAAATGGTAGTCCTTCTCAAGATTTAGCAGCTCGCGTTAGTTGGCATGAGAAAGCTGAGATAGTGGAGGAATGCAATGTTCTGCAATGTGCAACAGATGAAGCTCCTGAAGTAATAATGAAGACTAACTTTGTCTTGGATGCTGAACCGGTATCAAGACTGAATGAACATACAACGGTAGATGCTGAACTGGTATCAAGACTACAAGACCATACAGAGTTTGAAGCAGTCCAAGATATCAAACCGAGGAGAATAGAAATGGACAGTGAAGATGAAACAGAAAGTGAAGGGGATGATTTTGTTGATGCGCTTTACACAATCGATTCGGAATCTGAAAATGATCAAGCGTACCAAACAACTGAACAGGTCCAGAAGAACGTTTCCAATGAGATTACTGAAGAAAGATTAGATAACATTGTGTGTGAGCAAGAAACAGAGAAGATTACTAACAACTTTAGTGATGATGAGTCCATATGTGCTGCTGCAACAGAGCTACATTTATCATCACCGGTAGATAAATCTCAAGAACTCATTCATCAAGATCCATGGGCGGCCTCGGAAATAGGCAGTGGCACTCATAGTTATTCCAATGGCTTCTCAAATCCATTGTATGATATTATTGGTATTCAAGAACATCAAGAATCAGAAGAAGCTGAGACTTCTTGTGACACAGAATCCATTAAAACATGGACTAATGGAAATCTACTGGGACTGCAACCATCTAAACCAAAGATTGTAGCCGAAACAATTCCAGAGATTGTTGAAGAGATTGATACTGAAACCTTTCAAGAACCTTTGAGAGAATGTTATAAGGCTCCTTTTGATTGGTTTACTTCATCTCCTCCACTTGATCACATGAAGATATCTTTCAAATCCTCAGAAACCTTACCTAGTTCCGAAATGGAGCTGAAACTTCCAGATGATTACACATTTTCTTCGTTTCAGTTAGTGCCAGAGACTACTGCTACTTCACTTCCTGATTCTGATTCAGACAAGGATACTTTTTGTAGATCATCTTCTTACATTTCAGATAACAGCGACAATGACGATCGCTCTGTGTCAATGTCTGAGCAGCAGTGGGAAGAAGAATCAGAAAAAATCCGTGAAAGCAAGAACCAACAAGAGCTCTATGATTCTTTTAACAGAACCAATCGTGAAGATTCTTCTCTCTCAGCACCATCTCCAAAGATTGAAACAGCAAGTGCATGTTTAGTTGGAAATGTCTCGTACCTCCAAAATCCAGCTGAGCCATTACCACCGCCTCTCCCACCTTTACAATGGATGGTTTCAAAGATACCATCATCGGAGAGATTCGAGGATAACAACAAGACGTCTCTAAAGGACGCTCTCATGCGCGCGTTCGAACAGAACAACAAGTCTTTACATGCAGTCAAGAAAGAGGAATCAAACATTGTCACTGTTTCTGATCCTAAACCAGAAATCAAGGTATAAAGAATCAACTTCTCTACTCTTTTTTTCGATGTTTCTTTGTCTTTTCTCGACATAAGAAGTTTTTATGTGGTGAATGATTGATAGGTAAATCTTAAGAACAGTGTAAGAGATTATAAGCAAATTCATGGCAACGCAAAAGAGACAGAAGCTGGAGACTTCTTGCATCAAATCCGAACAAAAGTGAGTCTTTTTCGTAACAAGAACTTTAGCACTTCAAATAAATTGTATTTTTTTTTTCGTAACCAACAAAATCCTTTTGAATCATAACAGCAATTTAACCTGAGACGTGTGGTCACGACAAAGACAGCATCATCGGAAGCTACGATGAACACCAATATTAGCGTTATTCTAGAGAAGGCAAACTCTATCAGACAGGTTGACATTATGATCCTCTGTTTCAGTTTCCAAGTACAATCCATTCCTGTCGTTAAAAGGCATTAACATATCTAGCTGTTGTCTCAGGCTGTAGCAAGTGATGATGGAGATGACGAAAGCGATTCATGGAGCGATAGCGACACGTGATATACTAGTTGCAGTTCACCATATTCATTCCTTCTTATATGTTTAATGTGTAGTAGATATCTAGGTCGATTTTGTCGTGCGTTTGTATTTTTATCTTCAACAAAGAGAGATGTAGGTTCTGAATAAATATAATTTATAACTATATAATATATGCTATGTCTGAGCTAGTCTCTCTAGAATTAATGTTAATCACCTTAATTACTCCATTGTGGGGACAAATTAATATTTTCTTAGTTGTGAATTTTCTACTCAACCGTGTTTAGATAACAATATGGGATTAGGACTTAGGATATAATCCCCTTTAATTTAATAAGATGGAATCAGTTGGTGTTTTCTTTTATTTGGTTGGAGGGGGGAATCAGTTGGTGTTAGTTGTGTTATTGTTTGTTGAAGTAAATCGGAATCAAAAGGACTTAATTAATTCTTCATTTCTTTAACGAGAGTATATTTTNATATTAGCGTTATTCTAGAGAAGGCAAACTCTATCAGACAGGTTGACATTATGATCCTCTGTTTCAGTTTCCAAGTACAATCCATTCCTGTCGTTAAAAGGCATTAACATATCTAGCTGTTGTCTCAGGCTGTAGCAAGTGATGATGGAGATGACGAAAGCGATTCATGGAGCGATAGCGACACGTGATATACTAGTTGCAGTTCACCATATTCATTCCTTCTTATATGTTTAATGTGTAGTAGATATCTAGGTCGATTTTGTCGTGCGTTTGTATTTTTATCTTCAACAAAGAGAGATGTAGGTTCTGAATAAATATAATTTATAACTATATAATATATGCTATGTCTGAGCTAGTCTCTCTAGAATTAATGTTAATCACCTTAATTACTCCATTGTGGGGACAAATTAATATTTTCTTAGTTGTGAATTTTCTACTCAACCGTGTTTAGATAACAATATGGGATTAGGACTTAGGATATAATCCCCTTTAATTTAATAAGATGGAATCAGTTGGTGTTTTCTTTTATTTGGTTGGAGGGGGGAATCAGTTGGTGTTAGTTGTGTTATTGTTTGTTGAAGTAAATCGGAATCAAAAGGACTTAATTAATTCTTCATTTCTTTAACGAGAGTATATTTTATTATACAAGTAAGTGTACTCGAAACCCTAAGCCGTGAAGCTCGCTTTGTGTTCTTTAATTTGAGTTTTTAAGTTGTAAACTTGATTCGACGACACTCTTTCGAGAAGAAAGAGAGATTCTGTCCAAAAAAAAAAAAAAAATCCCGTTTTAAAATAAACCGATTTGAACCAATTCAATCGGGATGAGAATATATTATTAAGCACAAAGCCATGTGGAAAAACATAAACCAATTTGAACCAATTCAATCGGCCATGAGATAAGAGTATCTAAAGATTATAAACCAAAGCAGCTCGGGAACTGATAAAGGCAGCTCAACAAAACCGAAAAGAAACAAACATCAATTTCCTTAAAGCTCAAACAAAAAGGATATCTCTCTCTTTTTTTTTATATATAATAAGCCTATCTTTTCTTTTCCTTTCCATACTGTATGTAAAAGTTTGTTCTTTTATGACTAAAAAGATACCAATGAAAAATCATACTACAGTTTTAAAGGGAAGATGAATATGAAATCAAACTCAAAGAAAGAAAAAGATGAATGTCGATCAATGTTCTCTTTTTTCCTTTTTCTTTTTCTACTTTCTTTAGTTTTAAAATTTGATAAATATTCGTCAAACCGAATAATGGAATTAGGTTAATTGAAAGTGGCATATTGTCAGAAAAAGTGTTTTTGCTTAACTTTATCTTTTTTTTTTTCTCAAAGCAATTTCCATTCAAGACACTCCCTCTTTCAATCAAATATCAACGCATTAAAGTATATATATGTGAATCCAACTTGACTTGACTAACGGACCGGATCATACTAGCTAGGTTGATGACCAAATCTGTATTGATCCAGTTATTGACAATCTGATTCGTTATAAACCGGTTCATCTAAACATGTACCATAGTTTCAATCTGGCCGCTACAATGGGTGTATAAATTTTAAAACCAAAGAGAGTAGTTTATGAATTATGATTTATGAGGAGGCTATACATTGAATGGGATCCACAAGAAGAGCTGACAAAGGGTGAAAGATGTTTTATGAATAAACGATGTCTGAGTCTCAAAAGCTCACACTTTTCTTTTCTTCTCTTTTTCCTACGCAACACTGACTTATTACCAAGCTTTTTCTTTTTTGACGGCTTTGTCTTTTAATATCACATCTAAAACATAACTAATACTTTTGTTTTTTTTCTTCAACAAACAGAATTAATTCAAGTAAATACAAAAGTTCATCAACTGTAAAGATAGGAGGAAAATCAATCCAACGGTCTCAAAATTATAAAAATAAATAAAAGATTAGTATATACCCTATAAGCAGAGCCGGTGACAAGGGGTGCAAGTTTTGCATTTGCACTGAGATCAATGTTTAATTAACATAAAAAGTAGTGTATTTTAAAACTCAAAAAATATTTACAAATTTTTTTCTATGTAATTAAAGTATACTCCCTATGTTTTACAAAGAGTGTCATTTTAGAAAATTTTTTTTGTTACACAAAGAGTGTCATTCTACATTTCCAATATATTTTTTAATGCTATATTTTCTTTTTTACCCCTAAACCCAAAACTTTTTTCATTGAATATAAACTATTAATTACTTATTAAATAAGGGCAAACATATATAATTTTCTTAATTCGTGTGAAATGTGCGAGAATGACACAAGGGAGTATTTTCTAAAAATTGAACAGACAAAATATACTACTACATACACACAAGTTCATCCAGTTTTTGAAAAGAAAATATATATGGGGCAAAACTCCTAGGTGTCTAGAGAGTTGCACATTTAATTTCTTCTTCAAACCTAATGATAATAGATTATTGTTAAAGTGTTAGTAAAGTGGAACTCGTAACTCGTGCACTGTGAATTCATAATCAAATCCGTAAATTATTAATGCAAAAGTCTTACCAACACATATTTTTGCTTCTCTTTATAACCCTTTTGTTATTTACTACATATATTGAAGGAAAATATATGTAGCTAATAAAAACTAGGATCAACTATACTTTCGCTAAGACAGAAATTCTAACTTCGTTGATAATCTATGAAAATACAACACACGCAAATTCGGATGTGAATAGATGGATCATGGGTATAGAATCTCTTTCAAATAAACTGAGATTACTTTAAGTTGGATCACGTTCAAGCATCCACTAGTCTAAAGTCTAAACATTGTTACGTAATAAATGTATTTTTCATTTATTTCATATTCGTTTTAATAGGAGTAAAGTGGACAAAAAGGGAAAACGTGTTGATAAGACTTCTGCGCTCTATACTACTTTACGGACTCGATGATGGTTTTACAGTAAACTACTTTACTTTCCAATTCTTCTCTCTTTTTTTTTCCTTTCAAATAAATAGCTTTTTAAAGAAAGATTTGTAGCTTGATCTGCACTGGTATTCGTGTTTTACGTGTACATATGAATTCTAGACCCAAAAGTAAAATAAAATAAAGCGATGAATGCGCCTAATACTATATGCTTTTCAACTTTATCCAACAAAATATTTTATTTAATCTCCCACTACTTCAGTCGCTTTTCATCTCCTTTTCTTTCTCCATTCCTGCTAAAAAGTTATACTATCATCTTTCTATAAAAAGACGTCTTCTCCTATTTCTTACCTGCAACATACTTTTCATAAGCTAATCTTAATTTCCACTCTATTCATGGCGACTCAAGATTCTCAGGGGATTAAACTCTTTGGCAAAACCATTGCATTCAACAACACTCAGACGATGAAAAAGGAACAAGAGATCAAACAACCTCCAGAGCCGGATGCTACAACAGCCGTTAGATCATCATCAACGTCATCGGATCTAACGGCGGAGAAGCGTCCGGACAAGATCATACCGTGTCCAAGATGCAAGAGCATGGAGACAAAGTTCTGTTACTTCAACAACTATAACGTTAACCAGCCTCGACACTTTTGTAAAGGCTGCCACCGTTACTGGACCGCCGGTGGTGCACTCCGGAATGTTCCTGTCGGTGCCGGTCGTCGGAAGTCCAAACCACCAGGCCGTGTCATGATCGGTATGCTTGGGGATGGGAATGGTGTCCACCAGGTCGAGCTTATTAATGGACTGCTCGTTGAGGAATGGCAGCATGCCGCAGCCGCAGCTCACGGTGGTTTCCGGCATAATTTTCCTATGAAAAGGCTCCGGTGCTACTCCGACGGTCAATCGTGCTGATGATTATTAGTTTTTTTTTGTTGGTTTGTTTTGGTTTTTGGGTTGAGTGGTTTTCCTATAAACCCGTAGAAAGAACGTGGTGAATTTGGTTGCTATTGGGTACATACAGGCTGTCACGTTAGTTAATTTGTCATTTGTCAATCAGTCGAATCTAATTAGTACTTACTTTATTTTACTACTCTCTCCATACAAGCTGATGAGAATTCTTATTAAACAACTCATCTCTTCACTCTTAATTAGCTAATTAATATTAATTCCACCTCGTATTCTTCGCTGTACGTAGATTACTACTTGGTTTACTAGCGGGGCTTATAATATTTGGGTTAGAATCCCATGTGTAACAAGATTTTATACTATAACATAAAATATTAGATATAGACCTCTCCCAGAGAGTCTTGTTCACTAATGAGAGATAAAGAGGGTTTTTTGTTCTACATTTAATTTGATCAGAAATTTGGTGCAAAAAAAATAACAGAAACGTTTTCTTTCGTGATATCTCTATATATTAATAAAGAACCACTCCAAAAAATGACGATATATCGTCGTTAGAGAGCTGGAAGTACAATTTAACAAATAAACCCTATTAATTAATTTTAATTACATCTATATCATTACATACTTAAATAAAAATTCATTAAATAAATTAAACTATTTGTAGTTATTTAATTTGAAATTATATTATACTTCTTAAAAAAACAATAAATTAATATCTTTTAAAAATTTAATAATTATTCATGTTTTATTAAAATAAATTTCATACAAATTTTATCACCACGTTAAAATTATTATTTACTTTCAAATATTTCATGGTGAAACATATTTTTATATAAAATAAACGTAAATTTGAATAAAACAAAAAAAGAATTATTTACATATTTTTATTTTACACACACAAATATCAAATCCCAAATAATAAATTTATTTGAATTGATATATCCGCACTATGTGCGGGTTATTACCTAGTTCTTAATTATATTGCCTTCCAAGCTCCAATATCTCCGAATTCATTGTAATATTGCATCATCGATCGAGCATTTCTCCCAGACATGATTATCGAGAACTCTCTTCTAGCCAACCTTCTCGACGCCGGCGGTGCTACTGCTCGCCGGCGTCGGTCTCTCATCGTTCCTACTTCTGCTTGGCTCCGATCTATCTCTCTTAGTGTCCCCTTTTGCAACTTTTTTCTCCTTTGTTTTTCTTTGTTTAACCTTTCTCGATCTCTTTTGTCCCCTGCCTCCAAACCAAACCCTGACCATTGTCTGCTCCCGTTGGCTGCTATTCCACCGGAGATGCTCTCTACTCGACAAAAATTTCTACAAAAATCCGGCAGCCGTCAAAATCTTAACCCACCTTGGCAATTGATTAAGAAACTAGAATTTTCTCCAGTGGACCTAGGTTCTAAAAATGATTATCTTCACGGCCACTGTCTGCTCCCAATGATCTTTCACGGACCAGAGATGCTTTATGCACCACAAATCTCTCCATCAAATTCGGATAGACATCTCACTTCGTCCTCAACTTGGCAAGCGGTTGTGACACTAGGATTTTTTCCCAGTGGACTTAGTCTCCAACCTAGAATCAGGCCACAACCACCGGCTATTACCGACGCTCTTCCACTCACCAGAGAGGCTCCTTGCTCCGCAAAGATCTCTGCAAATATCGGTCAGCCGTCACACCAAACTTTCTCCTTTGCCTCAGATTGTGAAACTAGGGTTTTCCCTAGTGGACCTAGTTTCATGTCCTGGCCCATTCAATCCTAACAGGCCCAAGTCCATAAGCTTATATCAAGATTTTAAACCGACGATTTCTAGGTCCATGAGCTCTTTGTCTATGCCCTGCCAAAATCATGCTATGTGTCGATCTCCTCTTCTCTATGGCCGAAGACTCCATGGGAGAAAGGTATCATCGAAGCTTTTTTGGTTATTCATAGATGATGAAAGAACCCTGGATTTAGTTGATGTTAGAGACTTGCGAGTTGTGTATTTTAGCATGCCAAATTATGGTCTACTTATCTCGAATTGGTATAGCCAAAGTGGTAATCAAGGTCTTGAACTTGATATGTTTGATGACGGTTACCCCTCAAGCTGCCCTTCTGATGATGTCAAGCATCATGATTCACTCCCTCCCTTCTACCGGATCCCATACCTACAAGCTTATAATGCGGTTTATCGAAGAGATCCACTCCTTATGCTTCGGGCTTCAAAGCAACCTTTCAACGACTACAACACCTTAGTCACCTGGATCGTGCATCTCGCTCCGACGAGAATCAAAGCATCGACTCCCTTCTCAACGTCACCATGTCTTATGACAATGAACAATCACTCATCCTTCGAAGCTTTCGAAGATGACCTTTCGGTTCACCATGATCTCACAGGTGCCATTAGGCTCCCAAGCCTTTGGTTCATAGCTCTCTTGGATTTGCAATCGATGAAATTTATCTTTTATTTTGTAGCATTGGGGAATGCTGTCTATTGTATTGACTTAAACTTTGGGGCTCTTGCTCCCTTTCTATGTGCTTGTTGCTGTTTGATATGAATGAAATTCAAGTCTTTGACAAAAAAAAAAAAAGCTCCAATATCTCCACGGGGTTGATTTTATAAGCTGATCGGTTTGGCAGTGATACATCAAGAACAAAATATATTTGGTGTTCAATATCACGGATAGGTGGTAAACTTTTTTGGTTATCCTTCGGGATCACGTTCTCAAAATCCTGCAAAAAATGGTTATTTCACTCGATAATACTGGTGCAAGGTCAGAATAACTTATGAGAGTTTCTTTGTAAACAAACATAATCATAGGTTGTTTTGAAAATAAAGTTTTCGTAACTTCTCATTTTCTCACAAATAAATTTGGATGCCTCACGGGTTTTCTCTCACTAGCCTTTGACTTGGTTTTTCTCAAACTCTTGCTCTCTTTTTGGTGAATTGTGTTTGTGGGATCGCTCATGGTGTTTGATTCCTTCTTTTTCTTGAGAATCAACTGATCTTGATAAACTTCATGAGGAGTCAACGGAACTAAGATGATCTTTTTGCCTTTGAACTCAAAAGAATAACGGTTGGTGAAACTATCATGGCTTATTCTTCGGTCAGATTGCCATGGTCTTCCCAGAAGAATATGACTAGCTTCCATATGTAGAACATTGCACAACCTTCATCTCACCATCATCATCATTAAGCCATTGTAGCTTATATGGCCTTGGATGTTTCTCCATAGTTAGCCCAAACTTCTTAACCATTGTCTCACTCGCCAGATTAGTACAATTTCCGCCATCAATTATGAGACAACACACGTTATCTCGGACATGACACCTTGTATGAAACAGATTTTCTCTTTGCTAATGCTCCTCAATCACAGTCTAAACACTAAGTGATCTCCTTGCCACCAATATCTCGCCTTTTGCTGGAATTTCTTCAAGTTCTTCTAGTGAGTCAGAAACCACCTCTTCATTTTTTTATTTGATCTTTCCATTATCCAAGAGAATCATGGTTCTTCTGTTGGAGCATTCATGTGCATAGTGTCCTCTCCCATGACACTTATAACACGTCACATCACAAGCTTAGGTTCTGGTAGCCTCAATTTTGTCCTTGGTAACTTGATTGGCAACAAATGGCTTTGCTTCAACCTTTGGGAGAGCAACTGACTTTTCTCCCTTCTGGTAACTTGGTTTTGGATTAGATGAACTAGATCCATAAGTTATATGTGTAGTACTTCTACTCTTAATTTGTTTCTCCACCAAGATTGCTTTATGTAACATATCTTTAATCTCCACATAATGCTCCATCTCAAGCCTATCCTAGATATCTCGGTTTAACCCACTCATGATTCTAGCCATAGTCGCTTCTCGGTCCTTAACCACATCAGCTCTAATCAAAAGAATCTGCATCTCTTGATAGTAATCCTTCGCACTTCGACTTCCCTGAATCAGTCTCCTTACCTTTTTATGCAGATCGCGATGGTAATGACCGAGAATGAACCTTCTCCTCATTATAGCCTTTGAAACTTGCTTTCTTGTGTGATGATGATGGATGATATGATATGATGATGAATATAGAGATGGATGCAAGGTGTTTCAATTATCCTTATGTAGTTGTAGCATAAAGGATGTCAAACCATAATGAGTGTGATGCAAGCAATCAGGATGTGAATACTCATCTAAGTCAAGCCAAATATAAAGGATGTTTGTCACTAATAACCTAATGATGATAATGCAGAATGTTAAGCTACTAAAACAAGATGCTAGATGCAAAGTAAACATAATGATCAAAGCAGTAATAGAATGAAACAGGAACAAGAACAGAAATTATACTAATGCTAAACAAGTAATGCCACATGATTAAACAAAAACTAAATGAATGCAACAGGAAATGCAACTAGAATGAAACAGGGAATGAAACAGAAAGATGCAGAACATAAAACAGGAACTATGGAATGAGCTCGAACAAGCACTCGATCGGATGCTCGATCGAGTGGATGGTCGAGTTGATGAGCGAATGTCAGAAACATAGCAAATATTGAAACAGAGCAAGCAACAATCAATTAACAGGATTTAAAACAGGGAAATCAATAAACAAAGAAAGGTCTTAAGGATGGATTCATGGGATGGACTAAAGCTATGGCTATCTAAATTGGTCAACAAACCTCAATCAGCAATGAGCTATCTCTAGACAATGATCTTCTAATACATGTTAATCCATTCTCATGACAATAACAATCAAGCCAAGATACTTCTTAGACCTAATTCTCACTAGCTATTACATATCAAACCAGGCATTAAACAACCAGATCATCAATGTCAAAAATCATAGTAAACATCTAATCTCTTAGCATGCTTCATGATAATCTCTAGTATTAGCCTTATCTAACAACTTAAACATTGGTGTGATGCTAAGAAGCTTAAGATCTACCCTTACCCTCTCAGTATAAGAATAGCATAGAGCATATCTAACCCAGAAGAGATATTAAGCAATCAATCTTGACCAATCCAAACAACCATAACCTTTATCCACCCTAATCCATCCTCAAGATCCTAAGCCACTACTCACAATCACAAAACATGATGAACAAAGTCATAAACCCAGAAATCAATGAAACTTGCATGATTATAAAGATGAGATGAAGATCTACAATATTGAAGAAGAAATCAAACTCAAATTCTTAATACTTTGAAAGTTATGGAACCAACAAGTATCAAAAATTTCTTAAAAATAAGCAAAAGTGGCTAAAAGATCTAAGCAATAAAAAGCAAAAAGGAATAATTCCCAAAAAGGTAAATACTAGGTCTAGAATTGTACTCTAAAAAGTCTCTCTCCTTGTGGCTGCAGGGTACAAGGCCTTTTATAGGAAAAGGAAGGGAAGCCCTAGAAATGCTAAAAGACAAAATAGGTGGGCGGCTCGGTCAACTCGACCCGGTCGAGTCCTTCTCCGCACACGGTCGAGTGCGTGGTCGAGTGGACTTCCGGACCTTGATTCTTCAGCTCCAAACCCCTTGTTTCCTTCTCTTGACAGCTCCAATCTTTCTCAGCATCACTTCCATGCTCCTTAGGATCCAAAATCACCTGTTTATGCAAGAAACTATGCAAATGCAATGCAAATCTACTCTACTGCATAAACAGTTCTAAAGCTACACATTAATGGACAAATGAGATAGAAAATAATGCAAAATATGTGAATATGCTAAGGGAAAACAAGGTAAAATATATGAACATCAGCCTTCATCTCGGCCCAAGTCTCGATCGGATATTCACCATTACGTCTAGGTGAAGTCACCAACTGATCCCACCAGCTGAACGCATACTCACTAAACTCAACAACCGCCATTTGCACCTTATGATCTCAGAATAATGCTAAAAATTGAAAACTTTTTCTACCTTCTTCTCCCACTCCAAGTAGACATCTGGATCATTCTTCTCGATGAATGGTGGAATTTTAAACTTTAGTCTTGCAATGTCGTCATTGTTTCTTTCTCTGCTTTCTCGTGTCTCCTTTGGCCTCCTTGAGATGAGTTTCCACTGCGATAGTAGTATTCTTCAGCTCCTTCATCTCTTGGCATTCTTAACTGCTCTCCTACTCCTCTTGGTTGATTAAACAATTTTTGTAGTTGCCTTTGTTGCACCTTTTCTTGCACTCGGTCCATCCTCTCATGTACCGCATCCATCTCAACCCTCATTATCCTCCGCATTTCTCCCAACAATGCCTCCATATGGATATTTGGAAATCTCTCAAGCTGTTCTACATCACGTCGTCATTTCTCTGTCAGCCATATTTAAACCTTGCAAGATGGTCAAACTCATAAAAAAGAATCCTCACAAGTGTTTACTCTCAAGTGTTTCACTCACAAGTGTTTACTCTCAACCCCCAAAGTGTGTTCTACTGATTCTCAAAGGTTCTTTTAGAATGGAAACCAATCAAACCCAATGTGTTTTCTCCGAGGCAACCTCAATAGATTCAAACTCAATAGGATACCAAAATGGACAAGAAATAGAATGAAAAAGATAATATAGAAATAGATAGACCGAAATAGAATAAACTAGAACGGTTTCTTCTCTCTTTTTTTTTTTTATTTTTTTTTTGAATAAAACGTGTTCTTTTTTTTTATTGAATAGAACTGAATGCAAAAATAAATAGATGAAGATGGAAAGATAGAAGATGAAAGAAAGAAGATGAAAGATAGAAAGAAGATGAAAAGATAGAAAATGATGGAAAGAGTATGATAAAATGATAGAATGATAGAATGCCAAACTCAAGGGTGTACTCTGATACCACTTGATATGATTTTTCCAAGGAATCGGCACATTCGAGTTAGTTGATAGAGACACATTGATTCTAAGAACGATGAAGCCTCAAGAGTAAGGATGGTGGAACGAATGGTCGCACAAGAGTTGCGGTAAGACTCTTGATATACCAGTCTGATCCTCTAAGCCTCGCCCCAAGAAGATCAGATCTCTCAGTCTCGCACCAACAAGATCGGTTTGTTGACTGTTGGAATCGCACAAAGCAGTCGGTTTTGATTGTTGGAATCACACCAAGCAATCGATTTTGTTCACAAATAATAGAAGAGAATCACTCTCACAAAAGAAAGGTTTTGATAAAAAGTTGGTTGTTTATTTCATTGCTCTTACACGAGTTTATAAAAGAAAAGAAAACTTGAAAATAAAGCTAGATATTAATTATTCTTGAAAACTAAAAACAATAAAGATAGATAGTTGAATGAGAATTTAAGTTTTGGTGTTCTCTCTTCCTCCAAAGTGACTCTTGAACACTATTTTCGCCACTCTCTTTTGACCATAAAATAAAATGATTATTTTGGGATTTTTTGGACTTGAATTAGGCTCAAAGTGGGTTGAGCTTGATAGACATCATTCCCAATATAATTTTTCATGCTCTTTCTGGCAAATAAGCTCTTGAATTAGCCTATTAGGTGCATTCCTTAGCTGTTTAGCCTTCGCTCAAGTAATTGATCCTTCAAATACAATCAATAGTTTCTCAGTTACAAACTCCTTGGATTCAAATTCAGGTACAAATTATTCATGTTCAAGCTCAGCTACAAACTCCTCCTACTTAGCTCTATCCACGGTCACGTCACTTTACTAACCCTTTTTTTATTTTATTTTTCTCTAAAGACTATGATCGTTTTTTCCGAAACCCAATTGTCAAAACTAATCTTGTTTAATTTTGAATTATTATAATTTTCCTCGCATGGTTTTCTTATCTTAACTCAGTAAACACACATTTGATGGAATTATAATTATTATTACGGTTTTGTTTCCCGAGGCAAGATTAAAATAAAAATAAAATATTTGAGGCATTTGGCTGGCAGTCCGCAATAGACTCTCCATTGGAGATCGAATTGCGCAATGGTCTCGGGCAGACATGGGGGAATATGTCTTTTGTCACAACGCAAGGGAATCCTGAGATTACCTGTTTTTCTCTTATCACTTTTGCTCTGAGGTGTGGCAAGCTACTGCAAGGAATATATACAAGTCCCGATTCTCCACGAGCTGGAATTCGGTGGTTGCTGCAGCATGTAGCAACTGGCAAGATCGAAAGGTATGTTATCTAGCCCGCTCTGTTATACAGGTGTCGGTGTATACATTATGACATGAGCAAAATGGGAGGAAGCATGGTGAGCCACCGAACCCTACCTCTCGCTTTATTCAACGAACAGATAAGCAGATCAGAGATCAACTTCTTGCGATAGGTCTCATGGTGATTGGCGTTACGACGATGGATTACTCATATGGCTAGGCTTTAGAATTTGATATTGTATACTTATTTAAACCCATAAAGGAAGTGCTGCACTAGTTGTACCAAATTTTTCTTTTAATATAATTTACCATTACATTAAAAAAATATTTTAGGTAGACCAAATACAGCAATCAGGCTAAAAACACCAGCTTAGGCGCAGTGTAAAACGAGCCCGTAAGAAAATGACTAGTTCGGGAAGCCCATGTTAGAGAACCCATAGCTTCATTCTGAATATTAAAACTTAGTAAAACCGAAGGGATATATGTTGTCATTTTGTCCAAAATAAAAACAAATATATGTTGTCATTTTTTTTTTACTTGTTCTTTTTAATTTTGTTTATCCAACTTACTGATTTTATCAATCTTTCTATATATCAGAGTCAGATGGCGAGTATGTCAATTGCTTCGACAAAATGAAGCAACCAGCGTTTGAAAATCATATGTTTCAGTTTCAGGTATTATAATTTTCTTGTTTTTAAAAATACTTTAATTTATCATCGATAATCAATATAATTTATATTTCCACGTTAATACATTTTTTTTATCAGAGCTAACATTATTTATTTTAAAAAATACAGGAAGTGCATCAGAAATTCATAAAGCGATCGAAACGACTCAAAAAGGCAAAAGACAAACATGGGAAGCTTATATCAGCATCTGCATCGCCAAACGTCCGGAAGGGATGCAACCCGCCGACACAAGTAGTTACCACACCGGGCATGAGGTAATAATTTTGAAACATTACATTTTCGCCAATATATTCAATCCCCAAAATCGATTTTATTCCTATCATGTTAACAAATTAAACCTCCTTAATAACTTATTAACTATCTAAACAAATAATATCATCTTAACTATTCTTTTTGATTCTTAAGATCGCTTGCAATATATATTCACCGATCACCATTAATGTATTTATTTAACGCCGATCTCTTTGGTTTACTAGCCCAGTAACCCATCAATGGCCATGTAAGTAACTAAACTGATGTTCTGACTTGTGACAAAAAAATGAGTCGACCAAACCAAACAAAACGACATTTTAAACTGATTATACTACTCTATCTACGTGTATTTACTAACCATTTAATATTTTACTAACTTGATTGGTATGTCTTTCTATCTCTGTGTTTCTTATAACACAAAAAGTGAGATAGTTTTACAAGAGAATAGATTATTTTTATCTTCTAACTAATATAACTAGACTGATCAGAAAGCATCTCTAATGTACCATTTTTTTTTTTTTAAAGATGTACCATTCTTATTGATTACTTTGTATATATGTTTGATTATTACATTATGCGATCATGTGTACTTTGCAAACCACACCAAAGTTATACGGAACAAAAGCGATAGTGAATGTCTGGGATCCGACGATAGAAAAAAAAGCAGAAGAAATGTCTATATGGCAGATTTGGATTGCGTCGGGACAATACAAAAGTGGTGATCTTAATACTGTTGAAATTGGTTGGCAGATAATTTTAAAAGGGGTATATATATACATCTGATATTACGTTTCATATTAGTTTTCTAAATTTTAGTTTAAGCAATAAATATATGTATGTCATTATAAACGAGTAATAATTATTCAAATATGTAGGTTCTGCCGACGTTGTATAAAGACAACAAGCCTAGATTATTCCTGTTTTGGACGGTAAGTTTGACCATTTTTTAATTCACCATCAACTTTAACTCATATGATATGAGTTATATGTTTTACGCAAATCATAAATAATAATTATTAATAATCTGAAATTATATACATTTATATTATTAATCTGAATTTTAAGTTCAATACTTTAGACTCACTTTAATACTATTACTATACCTATTATTTTATTTTTATTTTGGCAGTTATTAATATTATACCTACTTTATAATGAGTAATACTATATAGAACTTTAAATAAAAGACTAGTTTTTTTTTTGGAACAAAAGAGACTACTTAAAACATAACTGTATAGTGGCCTCTCTAGAAAACCCACTCAGTTTTTGTCGTCCTTACAAATTTGCTTTTAATGTTTCAGATTTGAACTTTTCAATTTCTAATTTCCTTTATTCAGTCATTTGTTTTGGTTAACTTTTACTTATGTTTTGCTTAATTTTTCCTTAAGTTTTGTTTAATTTTTACTGAAACCAAGCCGTTTCTAATTTCAGTATACTTGAATTTGAATATAATCTTAGGACCGAAATTGCAAACAAACTTTGATATTATCTTCTACTCTTATGTTTACTTATGTTTGAAACAGCCAATTTACTTATGTTTTAAATCAATATAAACTTTGATATTTAAACAAATAAAAAACTTAGAGTTTTTTTTTTTGGAGAATTTGAAATGTAGCTGCTCTTTTTACTAGATATAATTGGCTGTTTCAAAGATACTTACTAAAATCATCTACCACAAAATATTTTGAAATAGTTTTTTCACGATAATAGCAAAAATGTTAATTTTATAGAGTAATGCATACAAACTGGATGTTATAACATCCGATGCCTGGATTTTATCCAAATGACTAGTAGTACTGTATAGGAGGATCCATTACTCCTATTTTTTCCTTTTGGGGAAGCCAGTTTGAGATTACCATCCACGTATGGAAGGTTAGTTTCTCATCGTTTTCAATTGATAAATAAATTACAGGATCAGAAATATGGAAACTGGTGGCTAAGTTTAGGGTCCAACAACATACCAGTGGGATACTGGCCAGCAGAGATTTTTACGACATTGGCTGACCATACGAGCATCGTACAATATAATGGGGCGGTAAAATTGTATATTCGCACATATGAGATCCAGCCACTTGCCCAACGAATACTATTTCTGCAACTTGGATTGAGATTGTAGAATGTAGATATCAACAATCAATTCTAAATATTACAATGTGAATAATGGAATAGTCATTTCTTTTGTGGGGGCCAGGGTTTAATCGTACGCATTCAGGTGTCGTTCCCTCGGCATATGGTTCAACTTCCATTGTTTTCTTTGTAGTTCTTTTTCTTATCGTTTAGTATTTCCTCTATATGCTATAATAAGTCTTGGTTATAAGAAGATTTTTTATATAATGAATGGGTGGCTTTCGCATGGTAAGTTTGAGTATCCCAGTAGGTTAGCAACTAACAAATATGATTTTGTTTTACCAAGAAAGAAACAATCCAGTTAAAAGTCAACTAATTAAGCAATGCAAACATGATACATATTTTTTCTGTTTCAATGTCATCAAAAGTGGGGACTTCCAAAAGTGATAAACACTTGTTCTCCTCCTCAATGCATTTGATCTTGTCTAAGCAAAGTGGAGATGAGTTTAGAAAAAGTACTCACACTCTCATCTTGTCTGAACTATGTGTTCAAATCGTTTGGATTCTTAGTTATCTCCACTAGTTTAGTAACTGGAACTTTGAATATCGTCGCAAATTAACCTCACTCAGTCATAATATGGCCTTCAATTTTCACTTTTGATCCTATTATTTGGAGGGTAGAGAGTATTAGGAAGCACAAAAATATTGTGACTCTATATGAGTTAAGAGGATTGCTAGTAGCCTAGTAGTCGAGTTTAGTTTCAGAGTATCATTCATACAATAATTGATCGCTTGTCAAATACATACAATAACACATCCCTGTTTTTGGTTAAAGTTGAGCTGATGGTATTCACCGCTTCACTTTAAAATCAAACGGTTATGGGCACATCCGCACATGGTTCATATTTGAGCTCAGTCTCTCTTTAACATCATTAATAATGGTCGAAATGTGAAATTTCCTTTAGAATTTTCCGTAATGCGAATTTCATTTTTAACTTGAACTTGGTTTGGAGAATCTTTGCGCTTCTGATTTGTAAGATAAATAAGAGTAATACTGAGGTTCACCCCTCTTCATTCACCCTCTTCTAAAATAAGAAAATAAATTCTGTACATATTTATTATAAAATTAAAAACTTAAACCGCTCTTTTATAAACCCAAACCGATATATAATTTCGTTGTAATTGTAAAATCTAAACCCTAACCATCTCATTTCTAAACCCAAACCGACATATACTTTCGTTCTGATTGTTAAATCTAAACCCTAACCATCTCATTTGTAAACCCAAACCGACATATAATTTCGTTCTAATTGTAAAATCTAAACCCTAACCATCTCATTTGTAAACCCAAACCGACATATAATTTTGCTCTAATTGTAAAATCTAAACCTAACCATCTCATTTGTAAATCCCAACCGACATATAATTTTATTTTAATTATAAAATCTAAACCCTAATTCTCATTTATAAACCCAAACCAAGACAATATTTAATTTTCTTTAAATAAAAGTATACAAAATTTGTTTCCTTAATTAGTTTGGCTTTTTAATTTAATTTTGATTTATTTTTTAATAAAATATTATATATAACATTCTGATTGGTTGAGAGTGAAGGGGGTGAATACAAAGGTTCACCCCTAGGGGTGAACCTAAGTATTTTTCGATAAATAACCAATTTTACTATGAAGAATACTTAGGGATGAACCTTTTTGGTCACCCCCTCTTCTCTCAGCCAATCAGAATCTTCCATCTAATATTTTATTTAAATCAATAAATCAAAATTAAATCAAAAAGCAAAACAAATTATGTATACTTTTAATTAAGGAAAGTTAAATATTGACTTGGTTTAGATTTTTAAAATTAGAACGAAATTATATGTTGGTTTGAGTTTACAAATGAAGTGGTTAGGGTTTAGATTTAGATTTTACAATTAGAACGAAATTATATGTCGGTTTGGGTTTATTAAAAAGCGGTTTAAGTTTTTAATTTTATAATAATGTATACAAATTTTATTTTCTTATTTTATAAGAGGGTGAATGAAGAGGTTCACCCTAGGGGTAAACCCAATTATTGTTCTTTGACTATTCGCTTTAATTTTTTTGGGTTAAATTTATTTATTCTTTGTTTAATTTTATCATACAAATTTGTTATTTTTTCATTGTTATTAAAACATACTTAATGTTATATTGGCAAATCCTATTCCAATGTGTGCAACCGAGACAAGGAAAAAAAAGAAGAAAAAAAAAAACGTCCAAATCCTATGTGTTATAGAAATCGTGAACTCTAAAAAAAAAAGGAAAAGAAAACAAGTTATAATAAACCCAACTCTTGTTTAACCTCTTTTTCTATCTCTCCCGACTCCAGTTTCTCCAAATCAAATCTTCCTTAATTAGAAATTCCTCGCGTTTGTGGTTTCGTTTTTCAATCGTAAGTTTTCTCTTAGTGATCTTACAAAAAAATTCAGACACATTCGATCGTAGTTCTCGTTCTTATTAGGGTTTCCACGATCCACTCCTCTTTTTTCGTCGCTTACAATATAAAATCAAGGAGAATCTTTGTTTTTGCTAACTAATATTTAAGAATTATAGGGGACTGAATTTTTGAAACTCTCTCACACAGGGTTCATTCGGTACCAATCAGTTTAGACGGAAGAAGATGGGAGGCGTTGAAGATAGCCAATGGGTTGATAAGTTTATGGATGGAATCGGATTGGCGTTTACCAAGATTGACGAAACGATACAGAAGGTCAGTATTGTTCTTCTCCTAGTTAATTTGGTCTTTATACGATGTTTAATTAATGCCCTAAAAATTAATCAGTTTATGGTTCTGTCTACACATTGTGAGCTATAAATTAGCTAAACCTAAATAGTCAAGAGAAGAGTTATTTATAGTTTTTTCTAGCTTAGTCCCATCGTATATTGTATGAAACATAATCACGGTCTAATCCATTAAAGAAACCAGAAGTACTATTCAGCTGATGATGGTTAGATACTTAGATCTCTCCAAAAATAGTTTGAGAGATTGTCAAAACTTTAATTCGATTCGGTTTTGTTTTCTATATATTTTGCAGGGTATTGAACTCTGGACAGAATTGACCAGAGTTGACGACCAGCCTATCCAAGACTTGACCGGACAGCCAAAAAGTGGTGAATCTGGTGAAGAAAATTCCTCTCAAGATCCTGCCGCTGAGGTCAAAGAAAGAGTACCGGTTCAACATTGCTGGTCTATGTGCCTTTCTGAGGTCGAAGATAAGCCGAGCCAACATTGGGCTATGCGTGGTATGTATTATATAATATAAATATTACATAGTCTTATTGTAAGTTCCAATTAAAGTACAGCTACAACATGAGTACTTTTATGGTTTCTTGACTGACAAGTATCATATTGTTTTCCTTGGCAGCTTCGAAAATTTCAGAGAGTTTCATTCAAGTACAAAATGTTGCTGGTGATGGTGAAAAAGAAGAAGAAGAAGACGAAGTCGATTCTACACTTTCAGAAGAAGATAATGTAAGTTTAAAGCAGTTTTTTTTTTCTCATATTCATATCCACGCTCATTAGAATAGTAAATCACCGTTTTGTATAAATCATTTGCTAGTTTGTTTATTGTCTCTATCTGACTGAATCTTTATGATTAGGAATCGAGTTTGTCGCGGAACCATGAGTATGAGCAGATGTTTAAGATGATTCGTGACATGTACCCCTCCGAAGAAGCAGATAATGATGATGGAGATAACGAAGATTTTGACACGTTTTCCGAAGAAGATGATGAATCATGGGATGACGAAGATGATACTACAACTTCTAAATCTTCCGAAGATATGTCGGAGCTTAATTTGGGAGCCTCGGCGACGAACTATATCCCTGATTCCTACCATCATCACAATGAAGAAGATAATGTAAGTATTTTAATTGTGCTACAGTTTTTTTCACATTATCGTACTCGTATTATGGAATCTAGTTATTTTCACCAATATATAGCTGATTTGGTTATTGTCTTTGTGATTAGGATTCGAGTTTGAAGTGGAAAGGTGATTATCAGCTCTTAAAGAATGTTGACAAGTCGTCTTCCGAAGAAGAAGATGATGAATCATTCGATGATGATGAGGTTGGGGAGTGTCACTCTGAAGACGTCAAAGAAGTGATGGAGATATCGTGGAAGCATATAATGATGAGCAATTCATGTAACGAATCATTAGGGGTTCAGGACTATGAAGATGACGTATCGGACAAGTTACTACTACAAGGATTCGTGGATGTTAGGCAAGAAGAGGAGAATGGGAATAATACGGAATTGAGTGAGGTCGAGACCCTTCTCCCAGAAAGTGATTGGGTTTACGTGACGAGGGACTAGCTAGGGCTCTGATCTTCTTCTTTTTTTGACAATTTTTGTGTGATTTAATTTTGAGTTTTCTACTTTTTTTTTTTTTATATCCGGCTTCAATGATATCTCTCTTTGTGTATCATGTAGAAACATATATTTCTATAAAGTTTTTGGAGTGTTTCATTCGTTTTTCAGATGGACTATGTCACTCCTTTAGCTCTTACAGTTGAAGCAATGTTAAAAGTTCAATAGTTCATAGTTTCATACACTTAACAAACATGTAAACCACACAATCCAACAAAAATCTAATTTAACACTAGTTTTGATTTATTGGACCGAACCAGGAAGAAAACCAAACTAAACCAAATATTACTAAATAATTTGTTTTGTTGTACTTGAAAGATTTGGGTTACTGCCAAATTGAGAAACAACAAATCCTACGCTTTGAAAAATTGACAAAAAGGTGGAGAGATGTGTGATTCTGTTTCAGTTGTTCGGTAATGGCGGAGATTTGCTATTTTGGGGGTCTCGTCCATTACAAGGTTCCATCTCTTTCTCTCTTCCGCAGCAAACCCCATCACTTCAATTCAACATCTCTCATGGCTGCCTCTGTTCCCGCTGAATGCTGCTCCTCCTCCGCCGTGGAGTCGCCTTCTCTCCTCGTCTTCTCAGGTTCCACTTTTTTTATTTTGTGGGTCTCCTTAAAGTTGCGATTTTTTTGAGTGTAAAGATCGTCAATTTGGGTTTAGATCTTGACCAATTACTGTGAATTTGGTTATCTGATGCCAAGTAACGTTCTTGAGATGAGACATTTGTTTTTAATTCTGTTTGTTGTAAAGTGCAAAGCTTTAATCATTGTCTTACAGAGTATACTATGTGCCTTACATTTGGCAATACATTTAAATTGTTTTAGTTACTTTTTTGTGTGTGTTGTTGGGATGAAGGTGGAACTGGATTTAACGGTGTGGTGGAAGAGTTGAAGAAGATAACAACCCGAGTCGCTCATGTTCTTCCTGTCTCTGATGATGGAGGAAGTACAGCTGAGATTGTTCGTGTTCTCGGTATGTTTTATGGTACAAGACCCATATTATATGTTTTAGCTTAAGATTTACAATCGTTTAAGGATGTTATTATCTGCATTGTTATAGGTGGACCAGCGGTTGGTGACATACGTTCGAGGTGTTTAAGGCTGTCTGATGAAAGTACTTCAGAAGCACTTGCTGTTAGGCGGTTGCTCGGCCATCGTTTACCTATTGATGCACATAAGGCCAAGAAAGATTGGTAATTTCTCCAACCACTCTGCTTTCTTTATCCACATTGGTGTAGCCCTACTCTTTCAACTACACTTTTCAGGTCTTGGCTCTAAGCTCGTGTTACAATCGAGCATCTCTTTCCATTACGTTTTATAAAATAGTACACACAGAAGTTAGTTAAGAAAGAACGTATAAATTTGGGAATTGATTAACAGTGAGAAGTCCTGCAGACTCCAAACGTGTCATGTGAATGATGTTTTCGTTGTTCAGGCCTATTTCCTTTGTAGTTAGTCTTCATCTTCCTTGTTTTCTCATTTAATTGGCTAGGCTCTTAGTCAATGCAATGGTGGAGGGTATTGTGTAATATACAGTTGGCTGAGTTGGAACTTTGACAGGTACGATATTGTGGAAGGTGACCATCCTCTGTGGGATGGTGTATCAAGACCCTACAGTGAAACAATCCGCGCTTTCTTGATATACTTTCAGAATGAGGTAATAATGTTAAATGATACTTTCTTGGTTTCATGTTTGATCAATTCCAACTTCTTGATTCTTTAGATTTTTTGCTTCACCTTTATATTCTGTCATTTTCTTACTTGACATGTTAATTACGACACAGATACTTAGACGACCTAATGAGAGATTTTGCTTCAGCAATGGAAGGTATTGAAGATCTTTTTCTCAGCTTCAAGTGTTTATAATTTTGTTCTCCTGTTTAGTAACTTACTTCCAATTGTAACTTTCTTGTAGCATTGGGAACTTCTTCTTTGCTGGAGCAAGGATATTTTTCCAGTCTTTAGATGCAGCGATTTTTCTGTTTTCACGCGTTTCAGAGATCCCTTGTAACAGTTTGGTCCTCCCAGTGATATCAACCAATGATAGGCTTACACTAGGATGTGAACTACAGGTATGAAGCTTGATCTCTGTTTGAATTCCAGCAGTTAGTTTCTAGAATCCCAAACATGGCAATTAATGGTATATTGAGTGTCAGTATCGCAACTAAAGCATCACTTTGCAAAAGTCAGGTGGCAAATTTGATTGCAACCTTACTGTTTTGACATTAATTTGTAGGATGGGACTATAATACGGGGACAGAATGAAATCTCTCACCCGACCAATGGGACTCCGCAGACTGTTGACAAGGTGTTCTTTTAACTTATTACATTGAACTTGTATGATGATCACTAAAACTGTTGACAAAGTGTTATTTTGTTTCTTACATTGTCTTTCTATATTTCTAGTAGAGCCATTGTTCGACATCAGCTCTTCCATCGAAGATAAAGAGAGTGTTCTATATGTCAAGTGAAGGAAATAATCTGCTACATGAGGTTAGCTACTCTGAAAACAATGTGTTATCTCTACTGATTCTGGTTCCCTGAAAGAAGCTCTATCCTATTAGTTCTCTATTTCATTTCATTGTTTTCTCTGGTAGATTTGACATTGCAAATATATGGTGTTATGTCCATTAAATAGGTCTTCCCACCAGTTAACCCAACTGTCTTGGAGCAGTTGAGAAGCGTGGACTGTATCGTTTACGCTATGGGATCTTTATTCACTTCCATTTGTCCATCACTGGTAAGAACCTGTAAAGATGGCGGAATTATAAATTAGTGATTACTGTTATAGACATGTCTTCTTCTATTCTGCAGGTTCTGCTTGGTGTTGGAGAGATTATCTCTTCCAGGTCATGTCGTAAGGTACGCCAAAGCTAATCAAGAAGACTACTGGTGGAAACTTCAATCTGATGTTTTCTCTTGGTCACAGGTACTTCTGTTGAACGGTAGTCAAGACCGAGAAACAAGCGGCTTCACTGCTTCCTGCTTTGTGACTGCTATTGCTGACGCTCTCAATAGGACTCATGGAGATCCTAATATCCGGCTCAAGAATCCCGTGAGTGTTTTTTCTCATTTCACACTCTCTTGATGTCTTTTTTATTAGACGTATACAGAGATCCAAGAACATTATTTTTGTGTGCAGCCTGGATATTATATCAACACACTCTTGGTCCCAAAAGATGGAGAAATAGTAGTAGATCTCAAACGATTGTCTGAACAAGGGATCAATGATGTTGTTAGTATCTCTCTCCTTAACTTCTTTCCAAGTTTATGTGCACAACAAACAAACTCTCAGTGTTGCTTCTTCTCTGTTGCAGAGAGTTCTGGAGAGTGTTGTTGACCCGAAGCACGGTATCTTGTTTAGCCCGAGCGCTCTGATAAACACACTAGCCAGTTTGGTGGTGTAAATAGTGATTCTTTAGGCCAGAGCTAGTTTCTTCATCTACGGAATTGAAACTAAGAAGTTGTTGGTACTGTTTAATTTTTTGATCCTTTTATGACTTGATATAAAAGTTTATGAATGGTCAATGATCATATTCTTAGCTTAGTAAAGACAAAGGCCTCTCGTTCTCTCGGAGTTGGATCATATGTTGTGTGATGGAACAAGTACCGTAAACAGAGTGTTGTTAGAAGAGCAAGATTTCTTCCCTAAAGAATGGTTTTTTTAACATGTTTTACATATAACTGACATAAGTACTGTACTAATTATTAAAGCAGTTCACGTCTTCGAATGTATTAATCGCAATAACTTCTTAGTCTTCTTTTGTAATTCACGAGAGCATCTTGGACTCTTGGTACATTGAATTACTTCAAATTAATTACACTAGTAGGAATATGAATCGATGGAGAAGTCTTTAACATAACCTTTCGACTCCATCATATATATATATATATATATATATCTATACATCTGGAGTTAAACTCATAACCACCCATAGAAAAAGCACTTCACAAGTCACAACAACTGAGTATTGGTACTATTAAGCGTCAGATAAGAAACCAGGTTTGTAGAGCTCTTCCGTGTATCCTTGTTTATGTGTGTGTAATTTAATTATATGAGACTAACACTTATATCTGTCAAATGGGTGGTCCGTCCGTGGGCGAGCCCATGTCCACTTCGTTATGGGCGGTCATGGTCACGACCAAAAAGATGGTCTTAAATGTACAAAAGATCATTGGGCTTGTGGACCAATTGGACATAACCATTTGGACAATGGGCGGCCCAAATTTCTTTAAAATCTAGGTTTTACAATTTGGGGAAAATGTTAATTTCTTCTTCTCTTCTTCGTATCACTCCTCCTTTGAAAGTTTGAGTCATATACAATGTTAGTAACACTGCATATTGTTGAGTTTGTTACTGTTGGTGCGGGAATTGGCACCTTCAACATACCGGTCTAAACCAACAAGGAAACCGATTGTCTAAACTGGGAGTTCGCTCATGGAGATGGATTCGGCCTTTGAATGATGGCCCAATAGTTTAAAGAAGCCCAGCTCAAGAGCGGGAAACCGACTTCCAATTCGCCCGGCGGCTGACCTAGCAAGAAACAAGCAACTTTCCTAATCATGAGTCAACTCATTAGGAAAGTGATTATATTCTGTAATCTATGACAAAGTATAAATAGAGGGATACTCCCTCATTATGAATCATCGAGCAATTAATACAAAAACCCTAGTTCTTCATTGTTTTTGAGCAAAACCCTAACTTGTTTTCCAAGAGATTTCAATTCCCTTTAGCTTGTTAACTTTGATCCGATTTCTTAAGAGAGATAGCTTAATTGAATTTGTTTCCCCCTTCAAACAAATTCATTGTGTGAAACTCAGTTTCTACAGTTACTGTTGCTAAGACTAACTGTTGCTAAGACTAACTGTTGCTAAGACTAACAGTACTTGTACAAAATGTTTCAGAAGAGATGACGACTAATCATGTGAATGTGAAAAGCGTAAGCAGAAAATGTTTCCGTGGTTATTTAGCCAAAGGGATCAACTGGATTTGCTCCAGGCCATTCTTGAATTTGCATCTACGAAGATTGAAGAAAACGTCTAGAAAGAATCTGATAAAGTGCCTTGGAGAGGGAAAAAGTGTTCTTGCTTGCAAACCAAGGAAGAAGCTTGGAGGAAAGCTCAAGGAGATCAATTTGCATTGCGACGTAAATGTTGTAAGCACATGTGAATCCTCCGGTAGAGAGATAGCATCTTTTTACAAGGCATCTTTGGGGTTAGATGAATCCACTGTGATTGCGGGTTGGGATAAAGTTGACGATGGACCAAAGAAGAGAGGGATCGAGGAAAAGTGGAAGAAGATCAAGGCAATTGAAATGGAGCTTTGTTTGCAAAGGATCGAACTTGTGGCCGACGTAGCTAATGTGATTTACAAAGAAAATGCATCCTCAGAGTTGGTGACATTTTGAGATATAGTTTTGGTTTGGCTTTACTCTTTAATGTATTTTGTAACGTTTGCATTTTACTTTGTGAAACTATGATCCTTTTTTGATGTGGACTGATGTTATGTTCCCCTGATCTGATTTCTTAGAATAGAATCCGATAATTGGAATGTTGGTCTTAAAACACACAATGCAATAGAGTAGTAAAGTCACACCTTAGACTTATCTATATAGATAGTATTTCACCCAAAAAAAAAAAAGATCCATTGAAAAGTCCTGCACAAATATTTCGTCTAGATCTTGGTGATAATTTTAATTCAACACCAATATAAGTTGGATGTTCTATTAGATAAAATGGCACAATGGTAATGTTCACTAAAAGGTAATCCTTGAGTTTATAAGTTGGCAATTGTCTTAGATAAAATTTTAAGCCTTTTGATCCTTTTAGATAATGTATATGTATTGAACTCGTAAAAATTCAATATCAAAAATTTCTAGTTGAAAAAGATAATGGCAGTTACTTAAAAATATTATAATTATTAAAAAACTTCTAAAGTGACCACATTTTATTCTTATATTTAATATTTCGTTGTTTTTAGCTTTTATGTAATACATATTTTTGGTCATACGTCACTCGTATATAAGTCAAGTAGAGAGACATCCATTTGAGCCCATGCTGCATTGCTCCTTCGTTGCGGATATGACAAACAAAACAACTTCCTAACAGAATTTATTACAAAAATATGTAAAGTACACGCCAAAAGAAAAGGGAAAAAAAAGTGTAGTACTCTTTATGACTTATCCTTTAACATAAACTATTCTATTTTGGACACGAAATTATAGACTACGACGATCCTAAAAAACAAAAAGGGAATTCATATAAGGTGTACGTACGTAATACCGAAATGGAATGATAACAAAACAGAAGTAAACTATAAAATTGTTGGTGCGGAAATTGGCACCCTCATCATACCGATCGAAATTCGATTAAAGAAACCGGTTATTTAACCGGGAGCTCAACCCTAAAGAGGATTTCATCTTCAAAGGCCCGATAGCGTCGAAAAGCCCAGTTCCAAGGTGACGAACCGACATCCCAGCTCGCCCAGCGGCTGACCTAATAAGAAATAAGAAACTTTCCTAATCAGTTCCACCGTAATATGGAAAGTGGATATATTCAATAGATCTAAGAAAACCTATAAATAGAGGGCAACCCCTTTGTTGTAATATCATCCAGCAATTAATAAAAACCCTAATTCTTCATTGTTCTTGAACAAAACTTAACTTATTTTCCAAGAGATTTCAATTCATCTTTGCTTGTCTACTTTGATCTGATTTTTTAGAGAGATAGTGTTATTGAATTTGTTTCCCCCTTCAAACAAATTCATTTTGTGAAACTCAGTTTCTACAAAAATGCATGAGGTAAATAGCTTATTTGTTGAAATTTCTTTTAAAAGATCATTAATTCGTGTTCCGATAGTAGAACGAATCGTTCTTTAGCTCTTTTGGCTTTGGTTCGGAAGAGCCATGCATGGAAGAAATCTATAGTTTTGTAATAATTTAAAGAAGAAATACTATATATCTATAATGGAAAGTTTCTTATCTATTTTAAATTGGAAAACAAAATCCATTATATTGTGGAACTTGCTCAGAGCACAAGCAAAAGGGAGGACTCCAAGTGGGTGAAAGAAGATTCCGTCTTCATTTAGAAACTAAAAAAGCGGAGGGAAAGGTATACGTCGTCATTATACGTTCTTTGTTTAACCACTTGAGCAAGAGGTTTCCATTTCTGATATATAGAACCAAAGAAACCAAAACCACAAATGAACCCAAAATACAAATAAGGAACTTAAAATATTGGGATATATACAAATAGGGAAGCTTTTTCTTCCAAATATCACGGCGCAAGTAATGCGAAGTATTAACATCACCCCAAATGGATTCAAGTCAACTTGCATTTGCTTTAATACGATTGGATCTCATTGTTCAATCCTAAATCTATAAATACGCTTCCTTCTATCCTCACTTCATCACCACACTACACACCATTAATCATAAGCCCGATAAAAAAAAACTTAATTCTCTCCTCTATTCCCCAAAACCAAAATGGCATTAATCATGGTCTTGGTCATGGTTTTGACCATTCTAATTTTCACGAGTTTCAGAATCTCTCAAGCTACGTCTCGTACTGTCACCTTTCAAGCTACGTCGTTGGTTGATAAACATGAGCGATGGATGGCTCGATTTGCTCGTGTATACCGTGATGACCTCGAGAAACAGATGAGACGCGATGTGTTTAAGAAGAACGTAAAGTTCATTGAGGAATTCAACAAAAAAGGGAACAAAAGCTACAAGCTTGGTGTCAATGAATTCGCGGATTGGACCAACGAAGAGTTCCTAGCTATACATACCCGACTAAATGACCTAACTGAAGTGTCCCCATCCAGGGTGGTCGACAAAACCATGTCGTCTAGGTCTTGGAACGTCAGTGACATGGTAGTCGAGAGCAAGGACTGGAGAGCTGAAGGAGCTGTCACTCCTGTCAAATACCAAGGCCAATGCGGTAATGCATTTTTTCCAGACTAATACACTACCAACTGTTATCTATCACACTATACTAACGTATCTACTTACGTCTGATTGTTTCAACCGATATATTTGCATTTGCATATTTACGTATAATCAGATATTTTCTGTTGAGTTTTGAAAACTTTATACTTTATCAAAAACATCATTTGGAAATTTTAAACATAAAGTGCAAAATGCAAACGTAAGATTTTTTCATCTTATCAAGTTAATTTACATTTTTGATTTAGGAATTTTTAAATTATGGTTAAAATGTTTGGTTTTTTGTTTCTTTTGAGTAAGCATAATAAGTTAACATGTATATAATATCTAGAAACAAGTGCAATCCAAAGACGAGAACGTGATTTCCAAGTTAGTTGTAGGATTATAGTACCTAGGGTTTATTGATGATTTTTTCACTATATGTTGTCTTCTATAATTTATATTATGAAAGCATCCAACTTATCAACTGTACATGTGTACAGGATGTTGCTGGGCGTTTTCGGCTGTAGCAGCAGTGGAAGGTGTGACTAAGATCGCCGGCGGGAACCTTGTATCTCTGTCCGAACAACAGCTTCTAGACTGCGACAGAGAGTTTGACCGAGGCTGCGACGGTGGGATAATGTCGGACGCTTTCAACTATATAATCCAAAACCGAGGCATCGCTGCGGAGAACGACTACTCTTATCAAGGATCAGATGGGAGTTGTCAGTCCAATGCAAGACCCGCTGCAACTATCAGCGGATTCCAATCAGTTCCTAGCAACAACGAGCAGGCCTTGCTCGAGGCCGTATCGAGACAACCAGTCTCTGTGTCGATGGACGCGAATGGGGATGGGTTCATGCATTACTCTGGAGGAGTATACGACGGGCCTTGTGGGACTAGCTCGAACCACGCGGTTACATTTGTTGGGTATGGAACAAGCGAGGACGGAACCAAGTACTGGCTGGCTAAGAACTCTTGGGGTGAAACTTGGGGAGAAGAAGGTTACATTAGAATCCGAAGAGACGTTGCCTGGCCTCAAGGCATGTGTGGTGTAGCACAGTATGCTTTTTATCCGGTTGCGTAAGTGAATTTTGTTTTACATATTTTATTTTATACAATGGCTACAATTCAAATGGAAAGTATAACAAAGGGGTATATTATATAGTTCCCTGATTATTAAATTTTGGTTGAGGTGCGGTTTGAGTCCACATCGCATCTTTTGTGCCACATATTTGTATTGTTTTTTGTATTGTTTGTTAAATGTTAAAATTTGTATTGTTCTGCTTACGTCTTCTTGCATGGCGTTAATGTAACTTGTAAGACATGTATTTTATTTGAAGAAAAGAGGACATTATATATTTGAATTTCATCTTCCTATCATTATTGGATGGTAATGTTAATAATTAATTAAAAAGAAATAATAATTTTGTCAGTATAATACTATATAACAATAACAATGACCAACATAATTTAATTTGATTAAAATCAGATACAAATTAGTTTTGACCGATTTCACATGCAGGAAAGTTACACAAAAAATTACAAACCAACATATTTAGTATAAAGTCAGTCCAAATATTATAATTCGTCTAAATTAAATAAATAAATATATATATATATATATATTCTTTTTTTTCGGCAAATCATATATATACCATATGAGTCATATTTTCACTATTATAAATCAACATTTAGTTACATTTTTGGTCATGTGTCATGTGTGTTTTATAGCTTTAAGTCGTTAAAGTTTCATAATCTAATCGTTATATTTATTTTTGGTCCAAAAAAAATAAAAAAATCATTATATTTATTCTGGTCGGATACATACGAATAATTTTTAATGTAAAAATCAAAAGGAATGTGACATAATACTCCATCCTTACATGTGACATTTTTTTCTATCCTTACATGTAAGTATACTCCTGTAAAAATATTCCTAAATTTCTAACTAATTTTAAAACACTAATCAACAAAACAAGATGAATTGGCTTATATAGCCAAGGTTACCTGTCTATAGTGCTGTCTGTGATCATATGTTATAAACAATTTTTTTTCTTGACAATTATATACACACTTGGTTTAAAATATAGAAATGAACAAATGGCGTAAAAGCATGTGAAAATTGATTGGAAATGATTTAAGATGTCCCTTGTGAGAAGTATAGCAACAGAATGTCCCACTAACACCATTGATTCATTCACGGGAGCCCCACGAAAACACACCTAAAATGATAATGTGGATGACTTGAAGGATACTTTTTTTGCTTTCAATATAGTCATTACCAGAATTAGTGTGACATCAAAGTGTGGCAATAATCACTACTAAGATATACCCAACTACGTTCTTATTTTCTTTCTTTATCATTATCTCTATCATTTGGTAGGCGGTTAACAGCTCGATTGTTGACGTTACAGGCAGGGCCGGCAATAAGGGGGTGCAAGGGGTGCATTTGCAATGGGACCACTTTAAATTAGCATAAAAAATAGTGTATTTCAAGGCAAAAAAAAATTTCAAAAAAAATTATATGTAATTAAAGCCCATTTTCTAAAATTGAAC
Organism: Camelina sativa; assembly: GCF_000633955.1. Lineage (NCBI taxonomy): Eukaryota > Viridiplantae > Streptophyta > Magnoliopsida > Brassicales > Brassicaceae > Camelina > Camelina sativa. The sequence goes on from NC_025691.1 coordinate 2,802,914, forward strand.
AGGGATCATCACAATTTTTGTGATATTTACACCGGCCCTGGTTACAGGTCACATAAGCTGCATATTTCCAAGAAAGTCCAATTTTATTTTCTTTGCATTTTCAGACTTTTTTTCAGTCTTTTAAATATAAGATATAATGTGCTTTCGAATATATTTCTTCGATTTGTTTTTAAGTTACTATTTTTGTTATATAATTAGTTGTTTTATGTAAAAATGTTCATGTTCAAAACCATCACAAGCAGAAAAGATCCACAAGTAAACTGCATGATTTGTATGGGAAATTTAATTCCTTACCCATTCGAACTCTTCAAGCTGAAATTACATCTTGACTTTTACATCTTCTTGAGTTTTCGTTCGTTAGACACTAATTTGGTTCATGATCAACTCCAGTAATACATGTAATAATCATGTCACAAACTGTTTTAGCAATGAGTTTTTTCTTACTATACGTTTCATCGTTTACATGTGTGTGTTAACTGCCAGCAGTCCTGCATTTTTGTTTATCTTTTAGTGATACGAAATTAACCCCTCCATTTGGACCAAAATCACTTTAGTGGAACACCTCTCAGCAGAGCGCGCGTTTTCTCTTTGCAATTCCGTTTCGGAATTTAAACGTCATGCATGTACACATATCTAGGATATATAGAGCGTATAAAGATTGAAGATATAAAACATTTTTTATGAATCTTTGACCCAAATAATTTCGACATTTTGTTTTTTTTGGGGGGGAAACAATAGAAAACAATTGCAAGGGTTATATGAACCAAAATAATACCGTCTTGTTGCCCATTGTCAACGCACAAACAGCCCGATCTAATAGTACCATAAAAGCCACAAACTAATCAGTGTTATATGAACCATGTAAAGAACAACTATATATACTTATATAGGCTATAAATCATGATATTGATTGTATATATATGGTAAGAAAATCATTCGTAGACAAATTCTAGCAGACACAAGTACACAACAGGTTTAAAATTGGCTCACTAGTAACATTTGTGAACCAATGAGGAGCTAAATTTACGGGTGGACAGCCTAAATATTAGTAAATTTGCTTACCTTTTTTTTTTTCTTTCAAACAACTGATTTCTTTTAATTAAAAAACTGGTACAGGTGAAAAGATAGAATTCAATGCCGTTTTGACTAACCTATCTGCATTGGCATTCCCATCTCTCTTCACAAAACTAAAGTTACAGATCTGGAAATTACAAGATAGAACTAGGATATCATGGAAAATTCCATAGAGCTCCTTCGAGTGAGGCTCTGAGTTGAGTGTTTTGATTAGCTCTTGTGAATCTGAAGCAAAAAAAACGGTGTGGATGCCCAGATCGATGGCACGCTGGACGACAAGGAGAAAGGCCATGGCTTCAGCCATCAGGGAAGATCTCACATTGAAGGCTTTCAGGCAACCCTGCAGAGGAGGGCATGTAGGATGATCGGAGATAATCCATCCGAGGCCTGCCTCCTTCGTGTCTTCTCTCCAAGCAGCATCGGAAAAGCAACATATAGTATCCGGATCTTAGTTGGCTTGGGGAGCGGGTCCCAGGGTTATCTGGTCTTTCGTATCCTGGATTTGGGCCGAAGAACACTCTTTTGCTAGGACGATAGCTTTGGAGAGGGTTTCTCCCAGTGAGCACTGTTTTTGCTCGAAGATTAGTTGGTTTCGGATTTTCTAGACCATCCACATGATCCAAGGTGGGAGTGGATCGTGGCCAAGGCCTATCGAGGGGAGACAAATCAATTTGGTGGTGGTCTCGATTCCCATCTGGATCGAAGTTACCTGCGAGGAGTGAAAAACCATTTTGAAAGCGGTCAATCCCCATACCTGGGTCGCAAAAGGACAAAGGAAGAGGAGGTGGAGACAAGATTCTTCTGCGCTGCAATGGGGACAAGCTGCAGTCAAATTTATTCCTCGATCTTGTAAGTTCTTGCCCACTGGAAGGGCATTCTTCATCGCTTTCCAGAGTAAGAATTTCACTTTAGGTGGGCATTGCGTGTTCCAGATGTCTTTGAGCCAGTTAAACTTCCGAGGCTGGTCTGAATGGGGGGTTTGTTCCTCTAGTTGTCTCGATGCTTCATGATACCCCGTTTTTGCACTGTATTCTCCATCTTTTGTCGCAAGCTAAACATATTTGTCCTCAGCACCCAACTTACTTGGTCGAAGTTCCAGGATATCCTCTTTGTAGTAAGGGATGATACTATCGATTACCTCCGAGTTCCATGTTTTTGATTCCGGGCATATAAGTTCTTGGACTCTCAGGTTTCGAGATTGCTCAGTTGGTGGGCCTATAGGGGTTACAGGGGAGGTCATTGATATCCATGGTTCGCTCCAAATCATAGTTGATGAGCCAGTACCAATAGCTTTACCCAGATGGGTTTTTAGGAGGTCCTTTCCAATACAAATACTTCGCCATCCATGGGAGGCTGAGGAGGATACAGAGCAGTCAAGGAAAGAGGATTTAGTACAATATTTGCCTATCAACACGCATGCAAGGAGGCAGGAGGGTTTTGTAAGTATCCTCCAACTGACTTTCGCGAGTAAGGCATTGTTACAAGCTGTTATATCCTTGAAACCCAGTCTACCATATCTCTTTGATTTTGTCATCTTTTTCCATGATATCCAGGACATTTCCTCGAACCGTCAGAGGCATCCCACAAGAAACGTGGGAGAGCAGCCTGTATTCGTTTGTAGAAGGAGTTGGGGAGTTTGAAACAGGACATCGTGTATGTTGGCATCGCGGCCAAGACAACTTTCAGCATCACAATTTACCCTCCTGGTGATAAGGTTTTTGAGGACCAGCTCAGCGCTCGTTGCCTTATACGATCGATGATCTGGTTGAACAGGTCCTTTATCTTTCGGCCAAACATTTCTGGTAAGCCTAAATACTTCCCTAACCCACCCACTTTTTGGATTCCAAGGATGTTTTGTGCTGTCTCCTTTGTATGTTCATTTGTTTTGGAGGAAAAGGTAATTGCTGACTTAGCTTTGTTAATCATTTGGCCTGATGCAGCTTCATACTTCTTGAGGATTTACAGGAGGGTTTCACAGCTTTTTGCATCCGAGCGGCAGAAGAACATAGTGTCATCGGCAAATAGTAGATGGTTTATACGGGGGCTACCTGTAGTGACCCTCAAGCCAGGTAAACTTCCATCATCTTGTGTTTTTCTACATAAACCTGAAAGAACCTCGCTACACAAGATGAACAGGTAGGGAGAAAGGGGATCTCCTTGCCGGATTCCTCTCTGAGGAGACACTTCCCCTTGAGCTTTTCCATTTAGTAGATAGGAATACTTTACCGTAGTGATGCATTGCATAATCCATTGTATCCATTTCTTATGAAATCCCATTTGCTTGAGCACCAGTTCTATAAACTCCTATTCAATACGGTCATACGCTTTGCTCATATCGGTTTTAACAGCCATATAGCACCTTTGTTTTGCATCCGAAGTTTTTAGATAGTGTAGGGCCTCATGTGTGATCAGAACATTGTCCGAGATTGCCCTTTTTGGTACAAACGCAAACTGAGTTTCTGAAATGATATCTTGCAACACTGGTTGAAGGCGTTTGGATAGGATCTTGGAAATGATCTTGTAAAATACGGAGCATAGAGCTATGGGAGGGTAATCTTTCATGTTCTGAGGACTCTGGATCTTTGGAATCAGTCTGATATGAGTGTTGTTAATACTTGTCTGCAGCTTTGCCGAGGAGAAGAACGATTGGATTTCCAGGGTGATATTTGGTCCTACCAGGTCCCAGTTTGATTGGAAAAAACTAGCAAAGAAGCCATCTGGGCCTGGCGCCTTGTCTGCATGGATGGAGAAGCAAGCTTTACGGACTTCTTCTTGTGTTGGTGTTTCAATAAGGCGTTGGTTGGTCTCCTATGAAATGCACGGTTTAATGGCCTCTTGAATAATCACCCTCCTCTCTCCTTCCTGGGAGGTAAACAAATCTGAAAAATATTCAGAGATAACTTGGATGATTCCACTCTCCTCGAACACAGGTACCCCATCTTTGTTCTCTATAACTGAAAATTTGTTTATGGCTGCTCGACCACGGGTTACTGCATGGAAATAACTGGTGTTCTTATCGCCCAGGACAAGCCAGAGCTGGCGGCTCCTTTGTTTCCAAAAGATTTCCTCAGCCTGGTAAGCCAGTAATAGCTTGTTGTTGATGGAGGAAATGAGGTCTTGGTTTGGAGCCTGATCAGACATAGCCATATCTAATTCCTCTTTGAGCTCCTCGATCAGTTTCATGCTATTTTGGTGTGATACTTTCGACCAAGCGATGATAGCAAAGCGGCATCTAGAGATTTTTTCCTCAACTTCCTCTTCTTCATCAAATTGCCATGTTGTTTTAATTAGAGAGGTGACTTCCTCATTACCCTTTAAGCGTCTATCATATCTAAAGATACCTCGTTTTTTTTTCTTTGATAGATCCAGGTGGGTAAGAAGGGGTTTGTGGTCCGATCCTTCAAATTTCATGTACTCACACCGGCTAAAAGGGTAAGCTTCTGCCCATGCTCCATTAGACATAGCCCTATCCAATCTACAATGGACTAAATGGTTGTTTCTTTTGCCTCTCCAGGATAGGAAATTGCCAGAGTGTCTGAGATCAAAGAGGTCACACTCGGACATAAATTATCTGATGTCCACAAAGGAACCCTCAGACCTTATAGGTCCGTCTTGTTTCTCTGAGGAGTCAATAATATCATTAAAGTCCCCAGTGAGGAACCAAGGGTTAGATCTGTTTAAGTCCAACGAAGTAAGTTTTTCCCATATCAGTTTCATTTTCCCTCTCTCCGGTTCACCATAGAGGAAAGTGGCATAGAACTGTTTTCCTTCGGCTTTTATTTGAGTATCAATATAGTTTTGACAACTTGATATGATCGTTAACTCTACATCTTTTGTCCAGTACAGGGCTAAGCCGCCACCTCCCGGACTGTGGGGAGCTACCAGGTGGTGATGCGGGTACCTTATGTGATTTATTTTCTTCAAGACATTCTCATCGTTGTTTTTGGTCTCCATGAGGAAGATGACTTAAGGTGAGATTTTGGAGTGGATCCCACCAAGTCGCTGGGCTGTTATGGGGTTCCCCAGTGCACAACAATTCCATCTCAAAAGCTTTAAGGAAGAGGAATTGGTGGATTATGAAAATCCACCTTATTTTTCACCATAGCCGGGATGATAGTCATTTTTGTTCCTTCGCTACTTGATGGTTGTCCATGAATTCCACCTCTTTTGATTTTTTTTTGGTTTGATGCTGGTTTTTGATAGGAACCACTGGGGTTTCCTTGGATAGGTATATCTTGATCAGAGGAGTTCTTTCTCCTTGGTGAGCTCTGGATTGCGCAAATATTCCTTTTGCTGGATTTCACTCCTAAAAGCCTAAGAGGGCTCTTATTAGTGGGTTTTTTCAATGGTGGTCTTCCTCGTTTCTTCTTCCCAGAACCCTCTCCCACAAGCGACATCCTTGGTTGCATCGGGGGGTCCTGGTTCGGATTCTGGAGTCTATCCGAGAGGGTAGTAGGAGTTTCTGCAGTCCCAAGGTTCGCTGCTATTGCTGCTACAATAATTTTTGAAGCAGTATCCGCTGTTAAACCTTTAGCTTCTCCCTGAATGACTCTACATTTTCTTGCAGCACTCTCAATGGGATCCACACAGCTGATATACTGGACCGTTACGTCTCTCAGATCACCAAGGACTTTCTCAGTTGTTGGGATTGGTGGAGGGGTGGCTGGAGTAACCTCAATAGAGGACAGAGTTCTTTCCAGTGGAGGACATCTTGGTCGGGATGAATCAGATCCTTCAGTTCGGTGGGGTTTTCTGGAAGGGGATTTTCTCTCGCCACTGATAGTTTGATCGGGGTTGGCTGAGATCTTGTTTTGTGTTGCCACTAAAGGGAGGATCTCTCTGCGAGGCTTTAGATCTTGAGTAAGATCGTTCTCTGTGGGGTTGCCTGCTACCCGAAGGGTATCCATTGGAGTTAGAATGGTTATAGGCATAGCCTCTACCATGGGAACCCCTCGATACCTGGTGATGGTCTAAAACCGGAGTCTGAGAGGGGTTAATGCGTCTCTGGGGAGAAAGGAGTCGACTGAGGGTAATAGTGTTTGAGGAAGGGTGGTTGCGTGCCCTTGGGGGTTGAAAGTTGTCACTTGGTATGTAATAGTTTCTCTGTGGTTCCAGTAGCAACGGTACGTTTTCTCTCGACCTAGTATTCTCTTGTCTTTTTGTAGCTTCAATAAATCCAGGGCAGTGCTTTTTCTCATGCGCTAGACATTGGCAGTAGAGACAGTAGTTTTTGAGATTCTTGTAGGCTAGGGAGACTTTTGCTTCTCCTCCTTCAGGTAACTCAACTATGGTGTCTTTTATGATAGGTTGAAGACCGTCAGTGAGGATCTTTAGTTTAGCTGAGGTGTTGGTGATCTCCATGTCCAGAAATTCACCAAGTTCCTCTCCAATACGTTTGAGCATATCCGGGTACCAGAAGTATTTTAGGAGACCCTGGATCTCTATCCAAAAGGGGATCATAAAAGGAAAAGATTCAGAGATAATAGGTTCCCATCTTTGTAGAATCACCATCTATTGGTCGAAATGGTATGGTCTGTTGTCAAGTACTTGTAGGAGGTCCTCTTCGTTTTCAAACTGGAACTCGAAGCAGCCTTTGCCAAGATCTGAGCTCGTAGCTTTTCCTTTGAGGTTCCACCGGTTGGACAGGAACGAGAAAAGAGACCAGAGTCTTTGGACTGAGGGGGTTGTAAGCCGGCCTATGAGGGTAAGGGAGTTCTCTTTGATTAAGGAACTAGTATCAAGTTCCGGAGCTCGAATTCTTTTACAGGGTGGGGGAGAATAACCTCTCACATTAGACTTGCCTTTTAGGTAGTAAGGTATTCTATTCTCCATGGTTAACTGGGACACAAGACGGAGGTGGGGGGAGCAGGCCAAGGTTTAGGGTTACTCACTGCTTACAGTGAGATTTTCTATCAACGGGGCACAAAGCTTACACAAAAAGCACAGATTAAGTAGAGAATTATAGGTTACAGAGAGATGTTGAGGCTCTTTGGGAAAGTATTAGGGCGTGGGAGGGCGAGGCTGACATCAGAGTTTTGTCGCCGGAAAGGGATGAGTGACCACCGAAACACACCATGCAACCAACGGACCAGCAGATATTACTCTTTTTAGTTGACTTTGTTAGGTAAGATCTGGTTTTTCAAAAAGCTCATTATGTTTTAAGGTTGCATGGGGGAACGTGCCTGGGAGAGAAACAATCGTTCTAATTGTAAAAATCTGTAAATTTGCTTATCTAATGGGGTGTATTCAACTTGACATTTTAAGTGGTTTATGTAAAATTTACAAATCCTATATTATTTAATTATGAATTTTAATGTATTAAAATTCACTGTTATTGAATTGATAATTTAAAAATCTATTTTAAAATCCACTGTTATTGAACTGATGATTTAAAAATCTAATGTTATTCAAAAACAGTTTGTGAATTTTAATGATTTTTAGATAATCTGGAAGATTTGAGAAGACTTCTTGTTTAGTTAAAAATACATAATTTCAAATATTATGGTTGTAAATGAGATTTGAAAGAATAAATCATATCATAGTATGAGGACTTCTTTTTTTAATGTATCTGGAAGATTTGAAAGAATTTTACAATAAATCATATCAATTTTTTTAAAATCATCAAAATTATTTAAAATTTTATGAAAATTCAAATATTAGATTTGATACACCCCTAATTAATATTGATAGATTATTATTAGTTGTTAAAAAAATCCATATAAAGCTAAGAGTATCTCCACCCTAGGCCTGGGCATTCGGGTACCCGTTCGGGTTCGGATCAGGTATTTCGGATTTTCGGGTTTTTGGGTTTATAGGTATAGGACCCGTTTGGGTATTTCTAGACTTCGGGTTTGGATCGGGTTCAGTTTGGGTATTTCGGGTTCGGATTCGGATTACCCGAAGTTTACAAAACTCAAAATTTTAGTATCTAATTTAGTCTAAATTATTCAATAATACGCAATCTATCTGAAAATTTAGAGTATTTATTATCCAAATTTACTAATAAACAGTTTAAATACTTCAAATTATTAAAAATATCTAAAAATACGAATATTTTGAACACTTATATTATTAAAATTATAAATATTACTAATATATTACTATTATATATTAATAATGTAGTTATATTCGGATATCCGTTCGGAGTTCGGTTCGGTTCGGGTGCGGGTTCGGGTTTTCGGATTTAGAGATTCAGAATCCGTTCGAATATTTTACAATTTCGGATACGGGTTCGGATCGGGTTTTTCAGATCGGGTTCAGATCGGATCTTCGGATCCGGGTATTTTGCCCAGGCCTACTCCACCCAAGAATCTCTTCACACTACTTTATCAATGTACAAATACATACACGTGTAAGTATGTACGTGTGTGTATATATAAACTCGAATCCATCACATAGTATATTCAAAAAAAAAAAAAAAAAAAAAAAAAAAAAGAACCCACATTTTCCTCCTTGCAAGATGGGTTTCAAACTCATCTCTCTTTTCCTTATTCTTCCACTTCTCATACTCACAATCATGTCGGAAGCCGACCAGACCATGGCTTCCAACAAGAAACCGAATGTGAGCCAACGCAACAGAACGGCGTTGGCCGCCGCTGCCGTGGGAGGGGGAGGAAAAGAGGTGATGAAAGGAAGGAAGCAGACAAGTGGTTGTAACTTGTTCCAAGGAAAATGGGTTTTCGATCCTTCTTACCCTTTCTACAATTCTTCCACGTGTCCTTTCATCGACGGCGAGTTAGACTGTCTCAAGTTCGGTCGACCAGACAAACAGTTCCTCAAGTACTCTTGGCAGCCTGATTCATGCACCGTCCCAAGGTATGTAACATGAACGTCTGGCATACGTACATTTTAACATGAAGATGATTGTAATGATGGTTATGTAATGTATGTAAAATGTATAAAATGAAGGTTTGATGGGGAAGCGTTTCTAAGGAGATGGAGAGGGAAGCGAGTGATGTTCGTGGGTGACTCACTGAGTCTAAACATGTGGGAATCGTTGGCATGTATGATATATTCGTCGGTTCCAGACACGAAGACCACTTTTCTCAAGCGTGCCCCACTCTCGTCTCTCACTTTCCAGGTCTGTGTCTCTCTCTTCTCCCTCCTTCATTTTTTTGCCTTATTATAATTTAACATGCGTCTTTAGATAACAACAAAATCTAATAATTCACCATCACGAGGAGACTTGTCATTTTGTGGAAATCGAGTTGGTCACGGGCTATTCTAAAAGAAAGCCTTGTTGAACTTTGCTTTTGATTTTCAATGTAAAGTCGTTTTGTGAAAATGCTTGACATCCAAGGTATTATGATTTTGTCTGCCTGATCATAGCCTTTCTTTTTCTTTACTTATTTAAGTGGAAAAAGAATTGATACGCCACTCAAAATTGTGGATTTTAAAAAGTAAAAGTTTCATAAACAAACAATTGTTTATTTTATCTTATACAAAAAGAAATATAAAAAGTTTTTTGTTTTTTGTTTTTTTGTTCTTACAATATTTATCAAAAAAGATATTAAGAGATTTCTATATATTCAATGTTTATTAAAAAAATATTTTGGAGTTCTTCATATATTTTATCTTTTCTTTATCAACCTATATATCTTTAGAAGCACGACAATGCTAGTATATAGTATCAAGCAGTTCTGATTAACTTCAATTGGTAAATAGGTGCAGACATATAATATCAAACCTTGCTTTTTTGGCAAACTTTTCATATACATTGTTAATTTCACGACTCTCTTTTTCTACTAAAACTTTTTTTTTTCCTACTAAAACTTACTATCAACCAATTTTTTTCTTGTTGTTAAAGTGCTAATTATCAATCATCTTTAGAAAAAGTTTCTTTGAGGAAAGAAAAATCTCTTTAATTTCAATATAATAGAATATAACCATGGACGAAAAACAAGTATATCAAACCATGAAACCAAAGTGTCAATATCAGCCGATATGGAAAAGATATGTGACCTCCAATATTTTTTTTTTCTCCACCGTACACCATTTTGCCTTTGTTTCAGACTTTGACTTGGGTTTTTGGCAATTTCTCTCTTCTCATTGTTTATTTCTTACTTAATAAATAAATTCACTATCATAAAATCAATGAAAAATATAACAATAAAATACATAGGGAAGAAACAAAAAGAAGAGAACATTGCAGGAAAAGGAAGTAGGAGACCTGACAGCTAATGACAACCAATAAACCATTCCAACTTGTTTTCTGTATTTTTTTTTTTTTTTTTGGCTTCTCGTCGTCTCGTCTACAGAACATGTTATCTTGAATTACCCATTATTTCGTAACTTTCTTTTAAAAGATACCTCTGTTATTCATGTTTTACTGAGAAAATAATAATCGTCTAAACAAGTAATTTCTTCATCATCAAAAAAAGATTTGAAACGAACTGTTGCTCAAAATTTTGTAACATTTTTCCCAAGTAAAATATTGTACTATATATTAAAAGACTATAAGAATTTTCTCAATCCTTTTTATTTGGATACTAAAAACAGGAATACGACGTCACATTATACCTATACCGAACACCATACCTAGTGGACATCTCCAAAGAAACTGTAGGGCGTGTGTTAAACCTTGGAGCCATCGACGATGGGGCTGATGCTTGGAAAAACATTGACCTTCTCGTCTTCAATTCTTGGCACTGGTGGACTCATAAAGGAGTACAGTCCCAAGGGTCCGTACCATATTCTTACACTTAAAAATCAATCATTTTATATACAGTATAGTCTAATTTGTGATGAAGACATGGCTTAGTTAAACCAAACTCATTTTTTATTCTTCTATTGGTTTTGTTTTTACAGGTGGGATTTTATAAGAGATGGGTCTTCATTGACGAGAGACATGGACCGTCTTGATGCTTTCAACAAAGGACTCACAACTTGGGGCCAATGGGTTGATCAAAATGTTGATATTTCGCAAACCCGAGTTTTCTTTCAAGGCATTTCTCCCACTCACTACATGTAAGTTCACCACACGAATATACATATATATGAGGTTTAAAACTGCGGTTTTGAAGGTAAAATACCTCTTTGAGTAATTAATAGGGGAAGGGAATGGAACGAGCCAAGGAAGACTTGCAACGGGCAAATGCAACCGCTGACCGGATCAACATACCCAGGTGGTTCACTTCCTGCCGCAAGCATTGTGTCTCGAGTGTTGAGCTCGATGAGAACGCCCGTTTACTTACTAGACATTACAACTCTGTCTCAACTGAGAAAAGATGCTCATCCGTCTACATATGGAGGGGATGGAGGAACTGACTGCAGTCATTGGTGCCTTCCTGGCTTACCGGATACTTGGAACCAGCTTCTATATGCGGCTCTTTCGATGTGAAGAACTTGACTTGGTACACACTTGCAATGTATATTACATTCTTGGAAGTCCAGAAGAAATAAAAAAAAGAAACGACTGACATTTTACTTGGAGAGATGTGAAAATTACAAACAGGATATATGACGATAAAGTTGTAAAGTGTTTTATATTGTTTTCTTTTGAGGGGTTTTGAAATTATAATCTAATCGTCTTCTATTGTGATTGCAAATTTGCAACAAAAATTTGATATAAGAGTAACACAATTATATCATTGCTTGTGTATTTGTTGATTATACTGAAAATGATTGGATCAACTAGGTAGCACAATTTGACAGATTCTTAAACTCCAAATCTGGCTTATAAATGATTTCTAAACAAATCTTGAAAGTTCACCGTCAGCGATGCTTTCTAGAAAAAACCTTATTCTATGAACAAAACAATCAAGAAAATACACAGGACAAAACACATCAAGATCAAGACAAAAACCCTCACACTGTCACACAAAACAATAAAGTTAAATACTATAAAATCTATAAAAAGACTCGACAATCAGTTCGTATTTCCCCATGTTTCTTCCCTCTCTTGACACCAATGGAACCCATTTTATCCATAGTCCCTCCATACGCCTTGAGAAACCTCTGCTTATCTCTAGCCATCTCAAGTACAATGGGCTTCGTCCTAGGGTCAAGGAAAATGGCTTGATCCGACTCGAGAAAGGCCATCTTACTTCCTAGTCCTGTGAAATATCCATTGTCAAACACAAACGGAGTTGTAGCATCGAGCGGGAGTACGACGCCGGTGCTTCCACCATAAAAAGGACACGACATACGGAGCTCCTTGAGTAATCTCGGGTCGAGCGTGGGGTCGGGTTGTTTTGAGCCTTTGAAGTTGTAGAGACGACCAACGAAGTTTTTACAATGGGCAAAGCCGATGGTGTGAGACCCGGAAAGGACAACAAGTTCCTCTACGGTTAGGCCTTTGGACGCGAAGAGCTTGATGAGTTGATCAACGGTTGAGTTTGATCGAGGTATGTTTGGAGGGACGTTCGTGGCCGTTGATCTTTTGCCGTCCCATCTTCCTTTTTTCACTTGATAGTAAGGTCCACCTGCCTATTTGGAACCAAAACAAAACATTAGTCAAATGACACGTCGATATACGTTAACCATCGGAGTGGGCACAATACACTTTGGTTTATTCTACTTAATTATGTTTAAAACTCGGTTTTTGATAATTTAGTCAAAACCGTCTTGGACAGTGGACAAATACAGCATTGTTATAGCCTTCCGGTTTGGTTGAAATTTGAGATACATTTGAACCGATTCTAGGACTACAAAAATCTGTTTAATACCGAATTAGTATATGAACACCAAAAATATTATTATAGTAATTAGTAGGAGTAAAGTTGGACTTTATACCAGGTGGATGAAATCTCGAGCGGCGATGGCGAGGATGTCAGAACAAGAGACGAGAGAAGGGCAATGAGACTCAACTAATGCCTTTGCCTTGTTGATACTCTCAAATCCTTCTTCTCTCAATTCCTTATTCTCATAAGCGTCTCTTTCTGCTAATTTCTTGCTTCCTTTCTTTGTTTCTATCAATATCGACCCATCACAGCCCTTCAAGAATTCAATTTCAATTTATCTTGATCATCAGTCGTCGTAGTCCATAATCAATTACTAGTTTGCAGGCATGAGATGTGTATTGTTATTTGCTAAGCAAATAGCACATGTTGTAACCAAATTACTGTTGAGTTTTTAGTTGACCAAAACTGTTGAGTTTATTGCCTAAAATGCGCCGAATCTTGACTGCTGTTTGCTAATCTGCGCTACGTTTGAAACCGAACCCGTGAAACATATTGTCGGGATTATGTTCCGTATTAGTGTTTTGACTTTCCAATTACTACTGCGGTACAATTGGATGATCATTAAAATTTGACCGTGCCAGTTAGTAATTCTAAAATGCAAGTTCTGCTATGAGTGCTATAGATCGTACCTAAGAAAAAGAATGCAAGATTCAGTTTTGGTAAAAAAAAAATTGACCTCAACGAAGCAGTCGTGGAAGAAGAGGCGAATGGTGGCTGGAGCTGAGATGGGAACTTCTTTGAACCGCTGAGAAGTGATGGAACCGACGAGATTTTCGAGCTGAGGACATTTCTTGGAGTAGTAATCGACGGAGAGGTCTCTGTGGTGGATTCGCCGCAATGCCGGAGGCTGAGAGGTTGTGGGGGTAATCGAAATGGTTGATGCGAGGAAGAGAAAAAAGAATATTGCGGATAAAAAAAGAGATAGGACATGCATGGTGGGGTTGTGAGATACTGTGATTCTGGACAAACTAATAAATAGTTTACAGTTTTTTGTACTGTTTACATAGTGACAACAGAAACAACCTAAGTCAAATCTCGTTAAGTGACAAACAAGTTGATTTTTTTATTTTATTTTTAAACAGAAATATTTTGTGAGATAAGAAAAGAGTGACACTCACCTTTAGTGCGTTGGGAAATTTATAAAACATATGGCTTAGTAAGATCTCATTTTTTCTGTGTAATTCACTCAAAAATGTGGAATCAATCATGGTTTATTAACTTTATAGATATTTGCCGACAAAAAGAAAATAACCTTCTCGATCTTTTGAGTTGAATGCGTGATAATGTATTCCACTAAATGTTACACAATTTTTTTTCTTTCTGGAAAAGGATTAATATGTAATGCGATCCTGTAATTTGTTAAATGAGATGGAATAAATATAAATATGTAAATAGTACTCCATTAAATATTAGGTTTACATGTTGTCCCGTGATTACATATGATCTAACTAACATCTCTTAAAAAGATCGTTTTTGTATTGTTTTATGTGTTGTATATAATACCTGTATCTGGTAAGGATAAAAGAAGTGAACTCACTATCAAAAATTTAGTGTTTGTATCGATGCATGTTTGCATTCAAAGATGATCGTTCGATTTAAAAAAACAAAGAAAAGAAGAAGATGATCGCTCGATCTATTATAAATTGTCTGGATCAATATCAACTAGTGCTTAAACAAAACTAAATTAAAAACGTTTGTCTGAAAATCAGACTGACATATCCATAGTTAAAACTTAAAACTATTGAGAGAGTAGAGATTGATACAATAACACACATGACCATGTTAAGAGAGAAGATTCCAATCACTCACGGGCGAACGAATTAAAGCAAAAACATTGTGGCAAAGATTCTTGCTTTGCTTTGACTAAACAACATTATATTGTGATTGGATCATTTTTTGTTTTTGTACGTACACTGAAGCTAGCTAGTAGATTTTTAAAATCGTGCAACATAGTACTTTTTTTTTTTTAATTTTAAATTATATTTGAAGAAAAAATAAACGTTTTACAAAATTTAGAGTAAGAACCATTTTTAATAATCTCCTAAGAGATAAAATATAGGAAAACAAATGACCCAGGTTAATAAAATCTTGGTGCGAACCATTTTTGCAACATCTTTACTTATTATATTTTACTACATAAGATTATACTGACAATACTGCATCAATTGCTATGTGAATCATCTGACAAGCCATTATGTTAGTACGCACCTGACTCAAGTGTTGATCAAGTTGAAGGTCTAATCCATCATTCATTTTGTTTTGGAACTCAGGTTGCGTTTGGACTACTTTGGTTAGGTCTTTAATTGGACTATTAGAATTGGACCCGTGCTAAAGCACGGATTAACATTTATTTTATTTATATTGTAATTTTTATTTAAAGTGTTATATATATGATTGTTTTTTTTGTTTTTTTTTGCTCAAACACTATGCCATGAAATCATATGTTGAATATAACTTATGAAAATAACATCTATTTTGTAAGATCTATTCTAGTAAATCTAGATTTTGACCCGTGGTATACTGCAGTTTAAGTTATTTGATAAAATATTAATTTATGTTTGTTAATTTTATTTGATTTGTTTACTTTTCAAAATTATATATTGTATTTTATTGTTAATTATATGACTTAACCTACACTATACCGCATATTAATTATTTTGTTACAGTATTAATTAATCGATTTAATTAGATACGTCTATTAATCTAATAATCATATTGTTAACAAAATTTATCCATGTAGCACCAAATTAATGACATTTTAAGTTTCAGTTAATATCTACTCAAACATGTCTAGCCATATAAACCGTCATGTGATATTTTAATTCATAAAAATCTAAATATATTTTTAAAATTTAAAATGTTTTAAGAAAGTTTCTTTTTTTAGAAATTGAACTACTTATAATATTTGAACTTCTTATAAAGTTTAAATATTATTAATATCTTAAACAGTTATAAATGTTAAATGTTTTAATAATTGAAATATTAATAATTTTTAAAGTTTTTAAAAAGTTCACAAAATAATGAGATGATATTTTACCCGTCTAGCACAAAATTAATGACATTTTAATTTTCTATTAATATCAACTCAAACATGTCCTGCCATATAACCCGTCATGTGATATTTTAATTCGTATATATTATTAAAATTTAAAATGTTTGAATAAATTTTATTATTTTAGAAATTGAAATATTTATAATATTTGAACTTCTTATAAAGTTTAAATATTATTCATATCTTAAATATTTTATAAAAAGATAAATGTTTAAATAATTGAAATATTAATAATCTTTAAATTTTTTAAAAAGTTATACATTTGAATTTTTAAAGTTATTAAAAGTTGAAATTCTTTAAAATAAAGAACCATAATAAAATGTATAAATTTTTTAATTTAAATGTCTGATAAATCAAGGTTTCAGCTCATTCGTATTCAGAATCATTTTGGTTTTTTTTTTATTAATATAACTTTGAATCTTTGCCTAGTTTTCTTAGGTGATGTAGGACATTTTGTATATTTTTTTATTCATCAGTGTAGCAACATATGTCTGTTTAAAAAAAATTTAAATTACATCATATGCAGAAAAAATCATAAATTTTATTAACTAAATATATTAGATAAAAACTTAAAATAATTTAAGTATAAAATAAAATAAATATAAAAGAAGAATCACATATTTTTGTTTTAATTAGATTGAGAGATTTCATTTTTTAAATATTACCTATAATTAATTTATAGATTTAGGTAATTATAGTTAAAGCTTGCCTATTTATAATTACCTAAATCTATATTATTTTTACTTACAAAAAATCAGTCTAACCCGTAAAAATCAGCCTAACCCGTAATTATATAAGGGATACTTATAAAACCAGCGCATTATTACCGGTTCAGAAAAACACGAAGCTACATAAACCGGTTCTTCCGGTCGAACCGAAGTTAACCCACGGAATTGCGAACCGACGACGTTTCCCGTTAGGGTTCTAAAACAATATGATATTTCCAAACAATGGACTTCTGTAAATTTTTGTGGATTAGATCTATTTTGCATACAACGTGTTCGACAATATTCCTCTGAGAAATTCATCTTCATCATTTCGTTGAACACCATGAAATTGAGAAGAATCCTTGGTTCTATTTCGAGTCTGGCTAAAGATACTAAGCTCTCTTCATCTTCTTCGTATAGACAAATTTTCACTTCGCGTTCATCTTCATGGCAACGAGATGCCGGAACTAAGAAGCTCTCAGAAGTTTTACCTGGAAATCACAAAAAATGGGCTTCGCTTGGTTCAGTCAGAAATTCGCAATTCGCATCTGGGTTTACTCCTTTGCAGCCGAAACCTTTGGATTCAATCATGGATTTAGCGAGAGCCAAGACTAAATCTCCCGAAGAACTCACTTCCATCTGGGACGATGTAAATCTAAAATTGGTCCTTGGATGTGTGTTTTGTATCTTTGAATTGCATTTCGTTGGATCTTACTACAGTTTTATTTTTGTGTCAGTATCACTTGGGACGAGGTCATATTGGGATAACGATGAAAGCTCAGCTTTATCGATTGTTGGAGCAACGAGCATCCGAATGGTAATAACAATATGATTGTCCTTGTTCTTGCTAACATAAAATCTTGATTTTGATCATTCTTCTAATTGAACGTTACAATTGCAGCCGATACTTTGTCATTCCATTGTGGAGAGGCAATGGCTACATTACTATGTTTGCTCAAGGTTCAAACTCTAATCCTCCATTATCTTATCTTTCATTTCTTGTTGTGATAATTATTTGAAAAAAATGGTTACATAACATTGTTTGCTCAAGGTTTGTGGTAGCTTTTATCAGGGACTCTTCAGTTAAGTTAGTGAGATTAGCATTTAGAAATTAGCAAACCCCCTGATCTCAAGAACTGTTTATTGTTTCGGTATGTGAGGCTGAATCTTGCTAGATGTAACATTTAGTCCTCCTTTTGGTGTCATAATGAGAAATTCATATGAATTGGTTACATACTTTACATGACATTGTTAGCTCTAGGTTTGTGGTAGCTTTTATCAGGGAGTTCGATTGAAGTAGTGAGATTAGCAATGAACATTGTTTTACTTATTCAGGACAAAAGTTAGTAACCTACTGATCTCAAGAACAGAGCTTTTTACTGAGGGTATGTGAGGCTGAATTTTGCTAGACGTACCATTATGTGAGTGGGTTCATTTCCTAGGAAAACGAAGAGCTCTTCGGTTTATGATCTTATTCTTATGTAAACGGTCAATTTTATTGTGGCAGTTCAAGCACCTCACATGATTTTCACTGGTCTCGAAGACTACAAAGCAAGAGGAACTCAAGCAGCTCCTTACCTGACTGCCACATTCTACACTGAGCTTTCAGAGACAAAGGACTTGGTGTTTATCCGAGGAGATGTTGTCTTCACAAGCAAACTCACTGACGAAGAGGCGAAATGGATCATGGAGACAGCTCAGTCTTTTTACTTGAACGACTCTCGGTACAAGCTGCTCGAACGTTTCAATAAGCATACTCATGACTTCGAGTTCAAAGATGTGCTACAAGCTCTAGATATGCCTGTTCTGTGATTTTTTTGCTTAATCAGGAGGAAAAAAAACTTCTCTGATTTTTTGAGTTCTTGAAAACACTCCTTTTATTAGAATTGCTTTTGTAAGGTAATAAGACTATTTATTATTCATAACAAAACAAGTTTGGCTGAGATACTTCTCTTGTGGCAAATATCAGATTTGAGAGATTTTGTTCTTGAATAAACAAATTTTGAGTAAAGGACTCCTTTTTCAAATCGAGAAAGTGATGATGTTATTCTTCAGGTGGATTATATCAACAAATAAAAAACATCGGGGGTGAATTTCAAAGAATCGATAAATTCATGTCGCGTTTCTCAAGTTTTATAAATATGAAACGAAGGCGTTTTAGGTATTAGGCCCAACATCTACGACACATATATTATTATTAATTAAGCTCTCGCTCGTCTCCTTCAAGCTAAAGGGGAAGGTCATCGGACTCGTGAAAACAACAACACTCGGGAACTATCTCAAATCTTTCTACAGTCTTCTTCCAAAACCCCTACACCATGTACGCTCTTCATCTTCATCTTTCTCCCGCCTTTTTCCCTGTTTACAGAGACGTGGTTACATCTGTATAGCTTTTTCAACTATGTGTTTATTATATACTCATCTGCCTCAGTTTTTTTTTATTCTCGCTCTTCAGCTTCCTCCGTAATGTCAGAGAACCAGTCGGAAGAAGTTCAGCAAATCGAGAAGCTCTATGAGTTCAGTGAGCGCCTCAATGCCTCCAAGGACAAGTCTCAGGTTCGTCTCAATTTTTCCAACTAGGGTTTGAATTTAATTGAAATTGAGTATTCCCTTGTTTCTGCCCCGGATTATGAAATTAGGTTAGTATGGAAGATTGATTCGAATTTAGGCTTCTCTAGGTTTGCTATTGTTCTGATTTTTCGCAGTTTACTTGATTTCGTTTCTCGTTTTGTAGAATGTTGAGGATTATGAAGGGATTATCAAGATGTCCAAGACTAGTATGAAGGCGAAGCAGCTTGCCTCGCAGCTAATTCCACGCTACTTCAAGTTCTTCCCTAGTCTCTCTACTGAGGCTTTCGATGCGCATATGGACTGCATTGATGATGGAGATCTTGGGGTATGTTCCCTTTGTCTCCTTACAGATGGGATTTATCCTGAAACAACACATTCTTAGTACTTCTTTGGCTTCCCAAGAGAATGTTTTACTTGTCTATGCACGATTTTTTTTTTTTTAGTTTTGCTTTCTTGTGGAAACTGTCCTTTTGGTTTGAGTTAAACATGTGTTTCTTTTTTTGTGTGTAGGTGCGTGTTCAAGCTATCCGCGGGCTCCCGCTGTTCTGTAAGGATACACCAGAGATTATATCTAAGATTGTTGATGTTCTTGTGCAACTTTTGAATACTGGTAACTCTTGAGATTTTTGTTACTGGTGTATATACCTATTTCCGTTTTTTTTTTCTTTTTCTCATCTGACTTGGGAGGTTTTATGATTTTGAAGAGGAACCTGTGGAGCGTGATGCTGTGCATAAGGCTCTGATGTCATTGATACGACAAGATCCGAAAGGTAGTGTTATCGTTGTTCTATATGAAAATACTGATTCTGTTTTAAAAATTTTACTCTTGATCATGATCAGGCGTAGGTTTAAGTGAATAAATTACTTGCTATGGTTGTAGTCTGCTAAATGATCTAAGATTTTCAATATGATATCGCTACTGACTCTGCAATTCTCTTGTGTTTTGCTAATTTTTTTGTCTCTTTTGTTACAGCATCTTCGACTGCCTTATTCACGCATGCTGGGGTTACTCCAACTACCGATGATCAAATCCGTGAAAAGGTCTTGAGTTTCATCAGAGAAAAGGTAACTATATACCAATGGCTTTTCCTATATGCAAGGTTCCCAGAATAGCGTTGCATGACTTAATTTGATATTTATATCTCATTGTTTCCACCAAGTTAGACCTATTGGGATTTTATTTAGACCAGTAAAGTAGACATGATGTACAAACTCTGCTTAGACCAGTCAACCAGTAAAGTAGACATATTGGTTCAGTTGCAAGATGTACAAACTATACTTAATCAACTAAAGTGGCTGATATCTAGTGCATGTTTTAGTCATGTCTCCTCCTTGACATTGTTTATGATTTAAAAGAAGTTCCCTTAACAATAACAGAGGAAGTGATATGAAAATGTGATAATGGTATGGATATCTATTATATTAGGAAAACAATCATTTGAGGGGTTTGTAATACCATAAGAGCCTATATTCATTGTATATCTTTTTATCTTAATTTATATGTAGGTGTTTCCTCTTAAAGGGGAGCTCTTGAAACCTCAAGAGGAGATGGAAAGACATATAACAGATTTGATCAAACAGGTAAGACCTTTATCTGGTGTTTATGCAGTTCCTTTTGTTTCTTCTATCTGCCTCTTCTTCTTTGTCATTTGTTCTTGACTTTATTTGGATTTCGCAGAGCCTAGAAGATGTAACTGGAGGGGAGTTTAAAATGTTTATGGATTTCCTGACAAGTTTGAGTATATTTGGTGGCAAAGCTCCTCAAGAAAGAATGCAAGAACTTGTGGAAATTATTGAAGGACAGGCGGATTTAAATGCACAATTTGAAGTAAGTTTGTGGTATTGCATCTTAAATGCACAATTTGAAGTAAGTTTGTGGTATTGCATCGTTCAATCTGGTGTTAGTTGGTTGTGTTGCATCATCGTGAAGATACACCTACATTTCTTGATTGTTTGAAATGATAGTACTATTTATCCCGCTGTGTATCAATGTTCTTTTTAGTTGCATATCACTATTCAGTTTGACATGTTCTGTGGCAGTAGTATATATCCATCCTTTGTACATACTCCATCCTGTTGACAAAAAACTTAGAAAAATGTACCACTCGCTGCATTCTTTCTCTTGAGTGATGTTATTTTCCCTTGAACTTCAGTATATTCTTTGGTCCTGGTTTGAAGGCAAGGAAACACACAAAATTGTTAAATTGATAGTATGACCATAGTGAGTTATGCAGACTTGATTATGCCTACTCTGATATTATGACAACACTCTATATTAAATTTTCCTGTATCCCCCATATGGTGAGTATAATAGTTCGAAGTATAAGTTGGACATCCAAATTTATATGAGAATATCCTTGCACTATGGTATTATTCCTGATTATAAATATTGGTTTTCGCAGGTTTCAGACACAGATCATATTGACAGGTTGATATCATGCCTGCAACTGGCTCTTCCCTTTTTTGCGGTACGAACTTGGAATAAGAACTGCTAGTAGCTGGATAGAGTCCCATTCTATAAACTTATCTTACTAACTTCGTTCTCTTCTGAACAGAGAGGTGCTCCCAGCAGCAGGTTTCTTAGCTATTTGAACCAACATATCATGCCTGTTTTTGACAAGGTATCGTGGTATTTCTTTGCTTTCTTATTTCATACTTGTGTTTATATCAGCATGTGATCCCTGTGTGCTCTTTTAGGCATCTGTTATCTACTCTCTTAGACATAATGAAGAATAGTTTATGGCACTAATGGTATGAAAGCTAGTTTCTTTTAACGTTTAGTTAGTCCATATTTGTAGGTATTTGTGCTTGTTTCTCTTTTGCCTTCTTTCATGTCAATATCTGTATCACTCCAAAAAAGGAGCTTCGTGGCCACCATAATAACTTCGAGTTCTTTTTTCTTAACTAGCTGCCGGAAGAGAGGAAACTTGATTTGCTCAAAGCTCTTGCTGATATTTCTCCATACACAACTGCTCAGGAAGCAAGACAGCTGCTTCCTTCCATCGTTCAGCTTTTAAAGGTACCTCTTTTAAGTGCCAGTGTGTCATGATTCCTTTGAGAATTAGTTTGTGGTCATTCTTGCTTATATTGTATAAGTTCACTTTTGAATGTAAATGCATTACATGCAATATTATGAAGAATGTCACACTCTTTGTTTTCAGATATACATGCCTGCCAGAAAGACTGGAGAGGAAATGAACTTCACATACGTGGAGTGTTTGTTGTATGCGTTTCATCACCTTGCCCACAAGGTAACCAATAACCTTATTTGTGATGTATCCCGTTCTTTTTCTTTCTTCCTTGTTTTACTTATCTGATTATGTTGAACATATATAGGTTCCAAATGCTACAAACAGCTTGTGCGGGTACAAGATTGTGACCGGCCAGCCGTCAGACAGATTGGGGGAGGACTTCTCAGAGTTGAACAAAGACTTCACTGAGAGGTATTGTTAATTCTTTGATATGACATCCAAAATTTGCACGCTGAAACTTCAGTTTATCTTCGTTGTTTAGAGACAATTTTGTTTTTGGTAATCTAAGAAAGAAGAGGTAGAAGAGTTCCTGGTAGTTTTAAATGATATCCTAAAGCTTTTGTTTTTGTGATTTGCCAACCATTGGTGCAGATTGACCGTTGTTGAGGATCTGACCAAGGCAACATTGAAAAAATTGACTCAGGGAATGACTGAGCACAACAAAGCCATGTCGGCTGCTAAGACAGATGAAGAGAAGGCGAGCATTGTAAGTACATTAACCTGGAACTCCCTTCTTTTTAACCAGTGTTGTTTGCTTTCAGGACTAACGCACCTTTGTGATCTTTATTTTTTCCAGAAAACAAAGAAGCAGAATACTACAACTGGACTTAGGACCTGTAATAACATATTGGCAATGACAAAGGTGAACATCACAACATCTGTCTTTTCCCTTGTTTTTCTTTTGTTTTGGTGGAAACATATAATTTGATGTTATAACTTAAACTTGGGGAAATTTTTGATATGAAACAGCCATTACATGCAAAAACGCCTCCTTTTATCGGAGACACTAATCTCAACCTTTCTTGGAAAGAAGCAACAAAGCCGTTAGCCTCAACCACAACAAAAACAACAATCGGGTTTGTTGCTACGTCTACTCTAACTCCAACTTTCTGTTGTCTTGTATATCTGTTTGTAATTTACATTTCCAATAATTCACAGAGGAAAGCGGCCTGCTAATAGCAACAATGGAAGTGGTAACAATGTCTCAGCAAAGAAAGGACGTGGTTCAGGTGGTGCTATGCAGAGCCAGCTTGTGAACAAGGCCTTTGAGGGAATATCATCCTATGGTGCTGGTAGAGGCGGGAACCGAAATTGGGGAAGACGTGG
The DNA here is from genome assembly GCF_000633955.1 of Camelina sativa. Classification (NCBI taxonomy): domain Eukaryota; kingdom Viridiplantae; phylum Streptophyta; class Magnoliopsida; order Brassicales; family Brassicaceae; genus Camelina; species Camelina sativa. The sequence continues at coordinate 2,826,357 of NC_025691.1, forward strand.
AGGTGGTCGAGGAAGAGGACAAGGAAGAGGTCACTGGTAATAAAAAAGCTTCCATGAGAGGATTCCATAACTGTGTTTCTGTTTCCGTTTATTTGTAAGTGTCTTTGTTAGGACAAGTTTTGGTTTCGATACATGGTAGAGTTGGGAGACTTCTCATATCAGAATAGACCCTTTGTGTGGTTTTCTCTGTTCACTATGGATGGAGAAATTTGAATTAGAATCTCTTTTGTTAATTTCATTGTGTCAGAACAAAATTCGAGCATTAATGATGACCTTAAGACCTTAAGTATATAAATTTAGTATTTTAGCCCTCACATACATAAGAGAGGGATTACTTCCGTAGCACGTCTTTGGAGTTGGCAATGTCTCCGCCGGAGACTCTCCGGTAAGCGCACTGTTTCTTGTCCAAGTGAATGGTTATAGGCTCATCAACGCTCTTACTATTATATTTATTACAAAAGAACATGTTTTAAAAACTTACCATTCATCATCTTAATAATTTGGTTAATTTGCTTTATCTAAGATTCAAAAATTCATTACAAAATTTATATAATATGACTCACCTACCGCGAATTAATACTGTTCACGTTTTAAACATGATCCTATCAGTCTTCATCGTACTCGTTCAAAAATTAACCTTAAAAAGAGTCTTTGTTTATTATATTTGTAAGATCTTGTCTAATATGTGGGGTTTCGTGTGCTTGTATATATACATATAGAGGGAAACCATCCGACCAAATTACTCACTAAATCTTCGAGTTTACTTCCATGGCAGGTCTTACGCTCTTCTTCTCCTTTCTCTCTCTACCTTTGATCATCTCTGGTGTGAGCGCTCGTGTCATGAGTCCTGTCCCTCTGAATACTTCGTTCTTGATTTCTGATGGCCTCCATGGCGCCTCTGATTATGATTCTATCACTCTCGATCCTCCAAAGAACGTGTCCGGGACAGCGTGTGTTCATGTATACGGGTTTCTTCCATGTTCAGACAATGTTGGAAGTTATATCTTCCAAGTTTTCTCCTTTGGGTGTCTCTTGATCATCGGTGACTATTTCTTGTCTGAAGGAAGATCGAAGCTCTTTCTAATCTTCGAGGTCGGGTTTTATGGTGGTATCGTCTTCCCTCTTCTTACAATGTTTCCAAGAATTGTCCTGATGCTCTGTAAGGATCCTCATTCTTTAGTTCACTCCAGGAAAACATCTGAAAACATATACTCGAGTTTAAAACTTTTCTCTCTTTTTTTTGTTTTGGTTTTGATCTCAGCGACTGGACTATCATTGAGCAGCGATGTTGCCAACTCCTTCATCATAGGTGACAACGTTGGTGGAGTTACCGTGGGATATACTGTGTTTGCTCTCACAATTCAATGGGGAGCTTGTGTTGTGTTTATCATCACTGGCCCAAGTTCTGACCAGTCAGTAAGAACAGCAACCACTGTAAGATTTTCATATTGTTTCTTTTCTTCTAGTCTGGAATCTGTTAGCTAGTTTCTTGAGACTCAAGGATCTCTTATGAGCATATATATTTTTATAATTCGTTCCTATCGTCAAAGAATGTTCATCAAAAAATCATACAGGATGGACATAGCCAAAGAAAAAAGATAGTGAAAAGCCTTGTTGGTACGCTCAGTTTCTTAGATTCCTTTTTCTTTCTTCTCTTGACAATATTTTTGGTATTAAAATTTTTGTGGTCTATCTCTCTCCAGAAGCAAGCGTAGAAGCGGATCCTAAGAACAAGAAAGCAGCAGGGATTATGTTGTTGAGTCTATCTCCCTTTCTCATGGTGACATTTTCAGCGTTCTCTGAATCACAGTCTTGGAGTCACATCATTGTGTTGATCGCACTGATAATCTCTATTTCTTCAACCGTTGTCTACTTTATTTACTCGGTATAAGCCCTTTGAAAAACCTAAGCAAAGTCTAAATGACATTTAATACTTCAAAAAGTACTGACACATTTGTGGTATATTCGCAGTATTCTGATAGGGTTAACCAAGGGAAGAGCTTAGATCACACGAGGTTTGAGCTCATGTCAGAAGTTCATAAGCACTTACATAGGTTTTCACCAAAAAACCTTATAGAAGGCGGAGAACTAAGTAAAGAGAGCTTGAAAAGGTTGTCATATATAATAAGACTCTTACTTCTGTTCTCTATATTTTTGGAAGCAAGAATTACTTCATTTTAAGCTTTCTTACATCGTAAATCACTGCTTATATCTTTAGTTTGTTCGAGAAAACTGATACGAATAATGACGGGAAGATACAAATATCTGAGCTAAAAGACTTAACCATTGAGTTGTGGAACTTTGGGAGAATGAAATGTGACATCAATGAGCTCGCTAAAGAGTTTCTTGAGGAATTTGATGGAGACAGAGACGGTCAATTGAAAGAGAATGAATTCGAGGAAGGGATCACAAAATTTCTCAAACAATACAAATTTAAGTTTGATAGTGTCGAGGACGAAAGAGAAGACAGTAATCACACTGTAAGTCTAATACATATGTCACATATCATTTCAAGAGAAATGCCATTTTGGATATTTCTCTACTTTGACAATGTTTATGAAATCATGATGTGTTGCAGGAGGAGGTCGGAGTTCTTAAGCTAGAAAAAACGAAGCAAACACTTGTCACAAAACTGCTCTCTATGGAAACATTGGGAGCTACCATTGAAGTCATCGCAGGGATCCTAATTGTACTCTTTCTAGCTTAACCTTTTATGATGAACATTGAGCTTTTATCGGTCTCAGCTGGAATTCCTTCTTTCTACATCGTGTTCGCGATTATCCCTTTGGCTAGAAACTTAAAGAACACTCTATCCACACGCTTCTGTCGTGGGAAAGACAAGAAACAAATATCATCCAATACTTTCTCCGAGGTTAGTTCAACTACATATTCACAATTCCTTAACTTGGATAACACGTTAAGATAACTCGAAATTTTAAGGGCATTTTTGTTGGTTTCCACAGATTTACAAAGATATTACAATGAATAACCTCATGGGAATTTCAATCATATTGGCAATTGTATACACAAGGGGGTTGACATGGAATTACTCAGTGGAAGCTCTTATCGTTGTGGTCATTGGCCTCATAATAGGCTTACCGGTCTATATGAGATCGACTTACCCCTTCTGGATGTGTGTATTAGCCTTTGCTGTGTACTTTTTTATCTCTTCTCCTTATCTATCTCCGCTTTCATTTTCTAGACAAGAACTAAGTTTACACCACTAGGTGAGACTGAGAGTAATAAGGCAACATTTCAAAGAGTAATGCCATCGGTGTCTTTCGTAGTTCTTGCACATTTCAGTTGTTCTGTTTGGTTGTGATGTATGTGATCTATGTGTTGTATATGTGAAAGCTCGTCTTTGGAGACATTGTTGTTGATTCTTCTTCTCCAATAAAACCTATGAACACAACTTTGTTTCCTTCAAGTGTGAATTCCCATATGAATCTATTTTCTTTATTTATTAATTATGGACATAATTTTAGAATTTTATATTACTATTTGAATGTGTGTCGAAAATTCGTATCTTTTTGTGGAAACAGCTTAACTAAATTAGTCGGAGTATTTTCTTTCACGAATGTTATCATTGTTATAACTTGCATATATATAGAAGAAACTTAGCATATGTTCTTCGCTGATTTAGAAGAACAAAAAGTATAATGTAATGGTTATTTTGAGAGCAAGTGGTATTCGCAAATTTAACTCGGAAGATTCAATCTTATTGGGCCAATAAACTGACCTTCCCTTTGCAAACACTGATAATAACATATTCTAGTGTGTAAGTTGGATCCGGCAGCACTATCTTTATTATATTTTTGACGTGATCCGGCAGCAGTATCTTAGTATCTTGATGATATTATTTCTTTTTTACTAATGTTATAATATAACAACTTGCATTCTAGCTAACATCAGTCCAATAATAATATTACAACTCGAAAGAAGTGCACACAATACTTGTATTTAAATTTAGGTCCGATAGGCGTCAAATTTGTTCTTCTCCGAATATCAAAGTTTTGATGAATAAATAAGTCACATTGTGTTTCCCAACACATAATAGATCAGAGGACAACTGTATCACAACTGTTCATGTCCACGTAAAACTTATCCAAAATATATTAAAAT
>NC_025691.1:2830925-2849538 GCF_000633955.1 Camelina sativa
CCCAAAAAAAAACCCATAATAATGTCAGAAATTCCATAATTTGAATTTAACCTAATGTTGGAACTACCAAATTTGATGTCTTTATGAAAGTATTGTGATGAGAAAAAAAAAATGGATCGATCATAAGAGATAAACAATTATGACGACAAAGCTCTTTGGGTGTTTTAAAGTGAAAGGCTGATCAGAAGATATAAACTTTTGGTGGTATATGTACTCTACTTGACTACTCTATTCAATTTGGATATTAACTTTTTGATCTATATATGTTTTGGAATCAACTGGAAATTTGTTGTTAAGATAACGATTGAATCTGGATATTCGGTTAAATAGATGATTTTCACTGTAAAATATTATATATATCTCGTATTTATCAAAAACTTGCAGTACTAAAAAAAAGAGAGGACATTTGCTTCTTGATTTGTAGTCAGCTTTTGATAATTATCGAATACGGTGGATCTAGCAACTGTATCCACTTGGTCAAAATGTAAAGTTAGAATTTAACTAATAAATATTATACCATTTATTAAACATGTAAGTAAAACAAATAAAACCTGTTTTTATATCTTTTAAATAGTGGTTTTAATAAAACTCACGTGATCGTGGCCATTGGTGCATGGAGAAATGTGATTGCACGTTGTTCTTAATTTTTTTTTGTCAACTATTGTAGATTTTTGAATTCGAATAGTCCACGAACCATCAAATATTTTTGAAGTACTTTAAAAAAAATGAAATTTATCTTTTTTAACCAAACATTAATTAAATTAAAAAATAATTTCAAAATTGGTTGTCCAAACCAAAAGATAAGAGTTTACAAATGAAGTTTCAGAAATTAAAGATCTTGAAGAACAGGCGAGCAATCTGCCCTTACGTTGAGCTCTCGTGTGATCCGGATTAGTGTGAAGGAAGGAAAAGATGATATGAGCAAAAATAACTCCTCCAAGAGACTCGAAAAAGCAGGCCAATCATCAGGCGTTTGCACCATCGCCACTAATTCTGTACAGTCCGTCTCAAAAATCTGACAGGCAACTCCAACCGCCAACAGAGACTCCATAACCCAGATCAGAGATTGTAACTCCGCGTGTAAGGATGTAGGACCGCGTCTATGACTCCGTGCGCCCAGAAGAAGCGTCGAATCTACACCACTACAACACCACCAACCCAGACCTTGAAAAGGGTCTGAACCTTTCCATGAACCATCAATCTGACACCGAGGAAAAGATCCCTTGTCCTCCAACATTGGCGGAGGATGCAGATAACTCCCCGAGAAAGAGTTGACTTCCTCCCACAATAATTTATCATTAGTCGCCTGAACTAAAATATCCACCGGCTCGGCCTCTGAACCCTGGTAAACTTTTTTATTCCTATCCTTCCAAAGTGACCAAAGAATCCAGGGGAGACGACAAGCTATATCAGAAACCCTCGACTGGGAAGCCGCCCGCCAGAAAATAAAATCTAGATTTGCATAGATTGAAGCATATGGGAAGCCATCTAGAACTAACAATATCGGGGACAACGCCCAAACATCTCGCGAACGAGGACACTTAAAGAGAGCGTGATTTATAGTTACTGTCGCAGACGCACATCGTTTGCACAGAGTATCACACCGAACACCCCGATGCGCTTGCCGTTCTAACACTGGGAGAGTACCCGAAGCAATCTGCCAGAAGAAGTGTTGAACCTTCGGGGGAACTTCAAGTTTCCACGATTGGGCCCGAAGGGCCATACATTTCGGCCCGTATTCAACATCCGCCATTAAATAACAGGCTAACCGATATCCTGATTTAACCGTATACTTCCCTGACTTGGTAAAATGCCATACTAATCGATCCGGTTTCTGAACTTTACTGACCGCCATACTCCGAATAATCGGTATATCCGCCGGGTCCAGAAACTCCTCCAGGATAGGCAAATGCCAATCCTTCGTGAAAGGATTTATTAAGTGGTTAACCATCAAACTCGGTAGCAAAAATCTTCCCCGACCATTTGCTGGACGTGGCCGAATATCTGGTATCCATGGGTCCCGCCAAACCAAAATAGAACAACCCGAGCCTACCGCCCACCGCGGTCCATGTTCCACCAAATCCTTAGTTGAAAAAATACTCCTCCATGCAAAGGAAGGATTATTTGGTTTCTTGGCCATAAGAGGATGTTTATTTCTAAAATATTGGCCTTTCATCACCCGAGCCATTAAGGACGTTGGATATTGAATTAACCGCCAAAAATGTTTCGCTAGCATGGCATCGTTAAATTGTTCCAGAGCTCTGAAGCCTAGTCCCCCTGCACATTTATCTTTGCACAATTTATCCCAAGCCACCCAATGTAGACCTCGAGCCTTATCATTTGACTTCCACCAAAAAGTGGGAATAACACTCGTTAATTTAGACGTCAACTCCTGCGGCAATTTATAACACGACATAACATGGGTAGGAAGTGCCAACGCTACCGAGTTAATCATAATCTCCTTATCCCCTTTCGATAAATACTTTGCATTCCAACCATTGACTCGGTCATCCAACCGATCCTTGACATAGCCAAAAACCTTCGTTTTTGAACCTTGGAGGTTTTCAGGAATACCCAAATAAGAACCCATACCGCCCTTTTTAGATATACCAATAACTGATTTTAACTGATCCCTTATCTTAGAAGGAACCTTCTTACCACACATGATAGAAGATTTCTCTAGATTAACCTCCTGCCCTGAAGCTAGACCATAATTGCTGATTATTTCCATGACCGTCTGATATTCAGTCGCCTCTGCTTTACAGAAAATAGACTATCATCATCAAACAACAAGTGCGAAACGGTAGGACTATCACGAGCGATTGTGATACCCGTTAATTTCTTCTCCCGTTCAGTCTTTTTAATATTCGCTATCAAGATCTCAGTACAAAATATGAACAAATGGAATTTATTTATCTGTATATAATAAACAATGAATTAATACGTAATAACATTAATACTTATAAACCATCAATAATAAGTTTAATACGATTATTTATACGTATATAATAAGATTAATACATATTAACCATCAATAAACAATCTTATTAAATAAAAAATTTAATACATTTATAATGAATTAATGATTATTACTTACTAGAAAATGAAGTTTCTATTTAATTATATATGAAATGTACAGATGTAATTGTTAATATATGTCTTAAAAAATAATATTCATAATATTACGGTTCAACTACAATTTATAATTTATATATGTTATATAGTATTTCATAGAAGGGTCATGAAAAAGAGGAAAGTTAAAGTACATATTATTAAATATTTGTTATTACAATATATTGTTGAAATTATTTAAACAGTATGTTACTATAGTAATAAGACCATTACTTATAGCAAAGTCAACTATATATGGTATTTTTGTAAAATAGTTAAGATTAATTATATTTTTTTATATTTTTTTCTTTTTTGAAAAATAAAAAACTGATAAATAATCTAGAAAGAAAAATGTAAGATCTTACTTAATTATTTTGATAGATAATTTTATGTTGTCCTAAATATTAATTTTATTGTCATCATCTAAAAGTAATAGTTAACGAAAAATAGTTTTATATATGATAAGTAAATTTTAAAGTAATTTATTAAAACGATATCACAAAACAAATATCTTATACAATAAGTTTAACCAGTTTTTATAAAAAAAAATCTTGAAAAGAAAAGTGTGTGAAATTTAATATTTTTTATTTTATTTTAAATATAAATAGTATAATTAACAATAAATTAATTTTTGAAATTATTGTTTTCTGTTATATCATAGGGTGATAAAGCAATTATGTTATGATACCATTATGTTTTTAGTATATATGTTTTAAAGACAATCAAACTGTAACTTATAAATTACTATTAAATACAAATTTGAGTTGTGTCTTTAATACAATATATATGATTATTGAATATAATGTGAGTTTTTTTATATATTAGAAAATCTTTTATATTTTTAAATTAGTCTATCATAAATTAATTTGGTTTCAGTTTTTATTTTGAAATGTATGAAACCACTTTATAGTAATAGGTCAATTAGTTACAGCAAAGTTAATTAAATTTTGTATGTTCGATAAATAATTAAGATAAATTAATTTATTTATAGTTTGGTTTTTTTAGAAAAAACTGATATATGTTCTAAGAAAAAAAGGTGTAAGACCTTACTTTGATAGATAAATTATGTTGTCTTATATATTAATTTTATTGTCACATATAAAAGTAATAGTTAACAACAAATAATTTTATAATATGATAAGTCAATTTTAAAATAATTTATTGAAACGATATCACAAAACAAATATCTTATACTCTAAGTGTAACTAATTTTTTATAAAATTCATGAAAATAAAAGTGTATCAAATTTAATATAAATATGTTTTTCTTCTATAAATTGTCTCTATTTCTAATAATTTTAAAATAAATAGTATAATTAACAATAAATTAATTTTGAAACTATTGTTTTCTGTTATTTCATGGGAGAGATAAAACAATTATGTTATGATACCGTTTTTTTTATAGTAAATATTGTTTTAAAGATAGTCAAACTGTAACTTACAGAATACTATTAAATAAAAATTTGAGTTGTGTCTTTAATACATTCTATATGATTATTGAATATAGTGTGATATATATATATATATATATATTAGAAAATCTTCTATATTTTTAAATTAGCCTATCATAAATTAATTTGGTTTCAGTTTTTACTTTAAAATTATGAAACCATTTTCTATTTTTAATTGGTTTCAATTTGTTTATATTTTTTAGTTGGGTTGATCAGTATTTTTTTTTAGGTTTTATGGTGTATGATTTCATAATGAAATATATTAGATGCTAAAACTAACAATTGGAAGGAATATATTTTTGTAACAATATTTGAAAAATTTCAAAAAAACAAACTATACAACAATTATCTTTTTTTAACAAACTATAAACCACATAAGATACAAATAAAATAAAGTCAAATAAAAAAATAGAATGTTAAATTTAAAATTAATGATGAGAATGACATGTGTCACAAAAGTAGAGTGTCAAATGTCACATTGTTAGACAAAGTTAGAAAAAACCTTCTCTTATTATATAAGACAAGGTGGGTGCCCGCGCTACGCGCGGGTTACTGTTTTCGTTTGTGTTATTTATTTTTTGGTTTCGTATTTTTGTATTTTGACGTCTGTTTCTGATATGTTTTGTGTAGATTTTTATATTATATTTGTTAAATAGGAGTCGTCTTAATGGATGTTTCATACTCTGCAATAGATGTTTGAGGAGTAGTAGGATTCCAATTCCTTCTTCTTGACAACCGCAGGAACAACAATAGCAAACACCTTCTTTTCACCCGCAGCAGTTGCAACAACAACTACTATTACTAAATCAACAACTTGTTAAACAATTATATTTGATCTAAATGGGACATAAGTTATAGAATAGTAATGGTGACCCAATGCTTAGCGCCTAGAAATACCTAGTTGGAGTTTAGGCATTTACAACATAAAATATTATATATATGATATTATGTAAAAATATATATTAGAGACAATTTAAAAATAATAAATCATAAACAAAAATTAAAAATATAATATTCAATTTAGATTAATAACATATGAACGTTAATAATTATATATATGAATATAAAAATCATAAATTTAAATATATGTAGTCAAGCATTAATAATTTATAATTAAACAATATTATGTGATTTTATGCAGTTTGTGTCAATTATGTTTCGTCACTTAAATGTTAGTTACTAAATGGGTGTGTTAATTTGAAAAAGAGCTTTGTTGGCAAAGCGTTAATTGAGCAGTTATGGTCTGTCCCGGAAAACACCACGACACTTGTTTATATATCTTAAATACTTTTGCCACGTCTAAAAAATTTGGTTGTCGTTTCGTTCGTTATGACGCTCGATTCTGAAGAGTTTATTTTTTAAAATGTTGCCCTTTCCAATTTCTTGTTAATTAGCATTACTGATAACGTATATACGACTAAGTTGTATTTACTGAAATATTTATGTTAGGAAAACAAATTATTCACCACAAGGCAAGTATCCAAAAACGATTCAATTTTTTGATAAGTAACTGAAAAACCCAAGCAAACACTCCAATTACAGAACCACTCAAAAGGCAAATTACGTTCTAGAGTTTTTAGGATGCATATGAGGAAATATATTAAGGAAGGGGATTACATGGTATGGATCGTTTAAGTAACAAAGCAAGCGATGTATTTTTACTGATACGCATTTGAATAAGTAAAAAAATGATAGAACAAAACCCACCATCGTTGTGACAATTTCCCATGCAGCCACGCTTTGTCATGCCTACAATCTTGTGTAACATCACCACATATCACTAATTTCTGACCCATAAAAATTCAAATTTCAGCACAAAGGCAAAGCCAACTATTTTGTGATACCTCCTCTGCTAGAGTTTCATGTCTGAGACTGACCCACCGATTATTTTATAAGCCATCCAAATGTATTCTCTTTACCTAGAAACTGGCAGTGATGACTATGAAGTCTATGATAAAGAGATCTTACAAGGTTGAAAGTGACTTATGATTGGCTAAGATATCTCCTGTCGACATTGAAAGTGAATTGCCACTTACATATCTAGACAGTAACATTTCAAAGTTTAATACCTAGCAAAAAAGAAGTATGCTAGTTCTCACAATCTATGGTTCTATAATAGCAAACTCACATATACGAAAGAGAACCCATTGCAGATATGGAATATGGAAGGTTACCACTTAGGTTGTTTCTCGACAGATATCTGCATTACAATTTCTTTCAACTGTTAGTTTGAAAGTGAACACTGTGAGTAAATACTATAAGAACAAACACATCTTTACATGCTTGTGAGATTCGGTGGCAATTGATATGGAAGTGTATCATGGATGGTGTTACCACTAACATCCCTGTAACCAAAATGAGAGAGAGACCACAGTTGTTAAATCAAAATCTTAAAAACACACAAAGATCAAACAAACAGAAAAACAGAGTAAATTCCAAAGACAATACAATTTTCTTAGTGACATTAGCCTGGAAGCAAGTATCCAAGAGTGCCAGAGACTCCTAAATCCGATATATCTCTGTTCCAATCACGACAACAACAAACATAAGACATTCCAGAATGAATCAAATCCATGCAAGTGGAAATTTTAAAAAGTTGAAAAGCTGATTTTCTTACATAGTGACAACTGCTGAGCCTTCACAAGGAATCCCTTTCCATAACTCTCCACATGGATCACCACCACCATTTTTCCAATTGGTTAGCTGTGAAGGACTATTAAGTGAAGTATACAAAACCTGAAGTTCTTGAACTGCAATAAAGACCAATAAGAAGAGAACAACCCAGATGTCAGGTGACAAAAACCAATAAAGGATCTTTTGCTTCTACTCAATTTGTTCGGTTTCACAAAGGTTTCTTCGATTCAGAATCCGGATTCTAATCTGGATGACTGAAACCAATACATCTAAATCAGCAATTTAAAACAATTAAGACCAAGATCAAATCAAATACAATGCAAACAGATCAAGAGAAAACATTGGGAACTTTGAAATCTGAGTTTCAAAACGATTAGCGGAACAAGAAATACAAACTCGAGGAGAGCATAGCAATCTTCACCACCGCAGTAAATCACTGACGAAGATTGGACGAACAAGGAGAGAAATAGAAGAATCGAAGCCCAACACCACCGCTGCGTCACAAGCGACGCCATTCCTGGATTAGCCGTCATCAGCGAATCTATACTTAAAAAAAAAAACAGAAAGTGAGCTGCAGAATACACGTGACACAGTCTTAAGTGCTTAGGTGGCTTAAAGACGATCTCAACAAGTTTTAGTGAATCGGAAACTCACAGAGAGATCGATATAGGTAAGAGAAGGAAGGATGCCAGAGACAACGGCGGAGCGGAGGGTGGTCAAAATGCCGGCGACGGAAACAAAAATAACAACACTCATATATGGTTTTACAGAATTATAGAACATACCCAGAAAAAATTACAACACGCTGATATAACCCTTTTTTTTTATGACTGACGGTTAAGTGCTCGGTGAACAGATTTTAGGCTAGACTAAGAAGATTTGAAGCAGAATCCCTTGGATTATGGTGGAACAAAGTAGAAGAAATGAAGCATGATTGATCAAGTCGGACCATGGTTTCATGGCAAAGAAGACGAGGAGGAGATCAACAATTTGGGATTTTTTTAAAAAACTGAATTGATCTTTTATTTTTTATTTTTTGTTTTAAATTTGACCAGCCGAGCATTTGTGTGAAGCCAAAGTTTTTGATGTGCACCTGGGCTGTGAGTGGTTTGACACTAATGGGCTACATTAGAATTAGGTCCAGATTTATTTTCGTTTATTTTGTTAAAAGGAAAAGTACATGTATCACTTTCTTGGGTGCTGACGTGTCAAGCTGAGGGAAAGAGTTAGCCTACTTTTAAAGTATAGATTAAGTAGCCATATTGGGTCAAGTATAAAATATTAAAATGGTTTTGTAGATCTCGATTATATAAGCAACAAAAAGATTGTAAGAACAGTTGCCATTTCTGAAAATTGATACTCTTCTTCTCTTCTCTTCTCTTCAACCTCAGTCACTTAACAACACACTCTTGAGTAGAAAACTTCCACAAAGCTTTTAGTTATATATTTCGTTTTATCACAGTGAAATCAGCTCACATGCAAACATCCTCATTCAGGAGGAGGCCTATCCACCCACATTGCCCATTTACTCTCTTCTTTTTCATTTTCTCTTTGGCTCTGATCATATCTGGTGTGAGCTCTCGTGTCTTAAGTCCTGTCCCTCCGAATAACTCGATCTTGATCTCTGATGGAGTCCATGACGCCTCGGATTACAAGCTTCTCACTCTCGATCCTCAAAAGAACGTCGCCAAGGCAGGTTGCACTCATGTCTACGGGTTCCTTCCATGTGCAGACAATATTGGAGGTTATATCTTCCAAGTTTTCTCCTTTGGGTGTCTCTTGATCATTGGTGACTATTTCTTGTCTGAAGGAAGATCAAAACTCTTTGTAATCTTTGAGGTCGGGTTCTACGGCGGTATTGTCTTCCCTCTCCTTACAATGTTCCCAAGAATTGCCCTTATGATATGTAAGGATCCTTCTCACTAAGAAATGAGTTGAAAATATAAACTTTGACAATCTTAACTTACTTCTTGTTTTTCTTGATCTTAGCACCAGGACTAGCAGCGACACACGAAGGTGCTCTCATGATTGTGGGAAACAACGTAGGAGTTACAATAGGACACACAATTTTTGCTCTGACAATGCAATGGGGAGCTTGTGTTGTCTTTGGTTTGACCAGTCCTAATCCAGATCCGTCAATCAGAAGAGGATCATCCATCAAAAGAACAACCTCGGTAAGAAAAGATTCATTTGTTCTAATCTGTTTAGTATAAGAGTTTAATAACAAGTTCTCATTTTAATAAATATGATCTTTTAATATATACAGGACACAAAGAATCCAAGAAGGGGGTTTTATAGGATGAAGATATTGAAAAGTGTTGTTGGTATGTTAAAAAGACTTGCAGATTCATTCTCTTTTCTTTTTGTGTGAAGTCTGTTTGATTTTGCGGTTTCTTGCTCTCTGCAGAAGCAAGCGTAGAGGCGGATCCTAAGAACAAGAAACCTGCAGGGATTATGCTACTGACTCTAATTCCATTTCTCTTGGTGACATTGCCTGATTTATTTGATGCACAACCTTGGAGTGACATCATTATGTTGATCACACTCATAATCTCATGTTCTTCAACCATTATCTACTTTGTGTACTCGGTATGAGCTCTATGAAACAAGAAGTAATGCCTATAACGCTTGCAACTGATTTGCTTTGTTGTCTTACTGGTGGATTTCTTTTGTGGGAAACTTACAATATTTTGATATGGCAGACCAAAAGTAGAGTTTAGATCACGCCAAGTTTGAGCTCATGTTTGAAGTTCATAAGCATTTGCAGAGCTTTTCTCCTCCAACACTTATTAGAGATGGACAACTAAGTAAAGAAAGCTTGAAAAGGTTCAATTCTGTTTTTGTCTTAATCAATAACTATTTCAGTTTGCTCTGTTTTCTGCTTTCTTACATTGCAAGTTTACTGCTTTTTCTCTAGTCTGTTCGATAAAATCGATAGGAACAAAGATGGCAAGATTCAAATCTCGGAGCTTAAAGACTTAACCGTAGAGTTTGGAGTTTTTGGAAAGATGAAATGTGACATTAATGAGTTTGCAAGCACTTTACTTGCGGAGTTCGACAAGGACAAAAATGGGGAATTAGACGAGAACGAATTCGAAGAAGGGATAATGAAACTACTGAATCAATACAAATTTGATAACCAAGACACTCCAAGAGGGAACAATACATGCATTTACAGAACAGCCTCCGATTCCGTGCATGTCGCGAATCTGTCGCAGGGCGAGGAAGCTGGAGTTTTAAAGCTGGAAATGCCAAAGAAAAGTCTTGTTGCTAAGTTCCTCTCCCTGAGAACCTTAAGAGCTGTGATCAAAGTCATCGGTGGGATGCTAATTGTCGTCTTTCTTGCTAAACCATTTATGGTAAACATTGGACTCTTATCGTATTCAGCTGGAGTTCCTTCTTTCTACTCCGTATTTGCAGTAATCCCTTTGGTTAGAAACTTAAAGAACACTTTATCTGCACACTTCTGTCGAAAGAAAGACAAAGCAAGAATCGCATCTGAAAAGTTCTCTGAGGTTAGTTTACTTTCTACTACATTTTCATTACCACATTACATTGATTGAAAACTTTATCTTTAAGAGCTTTTTGTTTGTGGGGTTCTGCATGCAGATCTACAGAGATGTTACGATGAACAATCTGATGGGAATGTCGATAACATTGGCGATTGTATACACGAAAGGACTGAAATGGGACTACTCAATAGAAGCTCTTCTTGTTGTGGTAATTGGCATGGCAATTGGCTTACCGGCTTATGTGAGATCTACTTATCCGTTCTGGATCTGTGTATTGGCCTTTTCCATGTATATCTTTTCTCTTGTCCTTATCTATATCCATTTTCATCTTAGGGGTCAAAGCTAAGCTTTCACCTTTTAGCTATAATCAGACTTAAAGTCTTATCATTTTCAAAAGTGTTTATCCGTTTTCATATTGTGGATGAGAGCTTAATAAAGGCCATGTTCCTTTGATTAAACTCTGTTTTTGACAGTATATGAACGGCTATTAAGGTTTGGATTCCTGTTTTATCTTAAGCCATAATTATATCTTAGATCATGGTGATGTCTGAGCTTCATATCCACTTGCATAGACAGCTTAACCAAGATTTCAAGAAACAATTGGGTTTGTTCTGTTTGTCCATAGTATCATTGTTAACGACAATAGCAGTTTTTATTAGGAACTCAAGTGAAAGATTTTACTAAGACTTTTCAGTGTTACAAACAAACCTTCTTGTCAACAAGTCTTGGTTCGTCCATGAATCACAAACTAATAGAGTTGTGGGGAAGTTAATTGATATATATCCAAAGATACAAAAGACTAAAGTTGTTTCTAAAGTCACTATAACTTAAGGCTGAGATCGATTCCATGATCAGCGGCTGATTCATACTGGTCCCAGGATTGTCGTTCTCGGTCAGCATTGCTCCGATCTTCAGAGGGTATGAAGCTATAGAACGGCTTATTACTTCTCCATTGCATATCCTTCTCATCAAAGTCTTTCAGTTGTTGTTGTTGTTCGTACTAAAACCAAGATGATTTGATGAACCGGTGTAAGCAGCTTCATCAAATTAAGAGATGGATATATATAGCAAAAAATTATAACAGGAAAAACCTCGGGTAAACCTCGGGTAAAAATTTTAGTTACCTGTAAGCCAAGTGGGATAAACCTCGGGTAATGACGTGGAAAGCTTGGAATGGAAGAATTAGGTGAATCAATGGCGATGGGATTGCTAATTGTTGTACCGAAATCTTGAACCGGACTTATACCAAGCGACCGGTTTTGTATCGCGTCCCTTAAACATATACGTTACACATTCAAGATTAGGTTTTTGATATATCAAGAAAATGAGCCGAGCCAAAAAAACAAAAAAACAAAGAAACCTTAAAATTGTTGTTGTGGTTGGTCCAACGCTAGGTTCCGTGGTGTCAGAAAGAAAATGCCATGGCCTCTTCTTCGCATTGACCATCTATGGAAAAATATCAAAGAAACAAATCAAAAACACATTAGAAAACGTTACGTCTTATTATATAGTTTATGGAAATAATAAAACATAGTACCTTTTTATTTTCTTCCTCAAGAAACTGAGAGACAGAATTGGTTTGGTTTGAAGGGGGCTCTATGAATTGATAAAATCTCCCTTGTCCTAGAGGTGGATTCGGGAGATTCATCTTCAAAAATCATTAAATTTAAATTTAATAATAAAAATGTTAATAAATTTGTGACATATTTTTGTATTTTTTTGATAAAGTATTTGTGACATAATTAAAGAAAGAGATTAATCATAAATTCGTAATCATTCTCTCTTTCATACCGTTAGAGACTGTTGCTGCTTCCTCTGAAAAACCGGCGCCGGAGGAACCAAAGATCCGTACGGTAAAGGAAACCCCGGTAAAGACGGCAGTTTCTCCGGCAAAGCAAAGTTAGGAGGAATCATCACTAAATCATGGGACGACGGAGCAAAGAGAGTGTGATGATGATGATCCATGTTTTGTAATAAAGAAAGTGGAGATTTGTGCTCTTCTTGAAGACGGATCTTCTCTAGTTCGGCTACACCAGGTCCTCTTCGCCGTACTTTTTCACTTTTCTTCTGTTTCTTCCGACAAGAACCAGAGTACTCATCATCATCTTCACGTAACTGTAACTCTCGATAGCTTCCACCACTTGTGTTGTTGTTACTACACATTTTTTTTTTTCTTTTTCAGAAATGAAATGGGAGAGATGGTTTGATAGATAGAAAAAGTAAGATCTGGAGAGAAGAAATAGGCTCTTCGTGCGCAGTGAGAAAAGTCATGGGAAGAGTTAAAGAAAATTCAAAAAAATCTCCATGTTTTTAGGTTTCTTTAGATCTTTCTTTAGGATTATATGTATGTATGTATGTATGAAATGAACTACCTGGAGGAGAGGAGATAGAGAATCTACATCGGTTTCCGTGATTTTCTCTCTGGAAAAAATATTGTGATTCTCTTCCACCTAGAAATTACTTTAATATTGTAACTTTATAATCATTTTTTTGAAGTTTCGCTTTCGTGAAGAAATGTGCATAATTGTTTGATAACCCTCATAGTTATTGAAGATTCACATATTGATCTCTTTATTTCTTAGTTCAAAATTTTACTCAGTGAAAGATTTCTTTTAGGAAAAGTGAATCATATATGTATTGTTAATTTATAATAAGAAGAAGGGCCTATATGAAAATTTTATAAGTGGAAATTTTATTTTCTAATTCAAGAAGCTGGCGAGGATCAGAGAACATTAATGATTAATCGGAGATTTTGGGGATATTCATTTATTTTGGATCAAAATGAAGATTATATAATGGTCCCAAAAACAAAAGCTGTCCACAATATAAAACCCACTTGTGAAATATTATTAGTCAATAGGTTTCTTGTCTTTTACTCTTTATTTCTGTTAAAATGTTTAATTTGGGTGATTTTTTTAATTTTTTCAAACAACCTTTATGCAATATGTTCAGTTGTTCACTCATATATAGTTTTTTTTTGGGTTTAGTGTTAAGTGCTGCATCATATTTGTAGCATAGAGTTAGTTTTCTCTACTTGAAAATGCGGTTGTCATTTCATCTTTATATTGGCTTATATGGCCCCATTACAAATCCTTCGTCACAGTTTAAGGAAAAATAATTAATTTAACTATCCGAATGTGTGTGTGTGTGTGTTAATTTTCACTTTTTATTATGGTTTTGAATATGTAAAAATCAGTACATCACAATAATGATGTTGCATCATGTATATCTTTGCGTCATCTGTATCAAATTAGGCTCCTACCTGTAATGGCCTGTACCCTACGATCCAACGTAAATCACGTGCTCGGACATTTTCGGAAATCAATACTTTATGATACTATATTATCGACTAGTGATTTTGTGATTCATTTCGATTTTAGAGAACATTACATTGGTATATCCCTATCTTTTCGATGACAGCGCGTTCGACCGCTGTGATTGATGTTAATAATCCCAAAATAAATAAATTATTAACTTTAGTAACAAATCATCTGAAATTTAGGTGTTGGCATGCATGCAGGTTCAACCATTATAGGGATTCGACAATACATATACAGTAAGACCTTTTTTTTTTTTTTAATTGCAAATATCATATAAATATAAATAGTTTAGTAATACAAATTATACAGCCTGTGTAGTTGGTTTTTCGGCAAAAAGATAAAACAAGAAAGCAACAAGACAAATTAGAGAAAGTACTAACTTCGTTAAATCCATAAGCTCATCAACTTCTTGAAGCGCTTGTTGAGAATTCTGGCAGTGATGGTGTTCTTGATCTCACGGTCAATATACTTGAAAAGTACCGATAGCAACACAGGAATCTGATTGTGGTGCAGGTTATTACGTTGTTTCCAGATGGCATACAATACTGATTGTGCAATCAGTTTACGCAGGATAGGTGGCGACCTGTTGTTCTTAACCTTCGTCCAAGAGAGTAAATCAGACCATGTAAGAAAAGATATGGGTGGCTGTTCCAATCTCCTGCTCACTGCATTTCATAGGAACAGAGCGTAATCACACGACAACAACAAATGATCTCTTGTTTCAGCATGAGCGGAACAAAGAGTGCATGATGTATTGATCTGCAGACCCCAGCGCTCAAGTCTGATTTTTGTAGGCAGACGATCAAGGTTTGCAGTCCACATAAAGAAAGCATGTTTAGGTGTGGCCCCTTTGAACCAAACAGAAGTGTACCAATCGACTGTAGCCGCTCTTGGTCTTAGCACAGACCAAGTTTTAGCTGAAGAGAAGCCATTGCAGTCTTTGTTATCTACCATCCATTCATAATTGTCTGAACCTTTCTCATCACTTGGCTTTTCTATACTCGTTAGATGCACATGAAGGCTCAGTGTCTGCTCATATCTCGGATCTGCCAACTTCCAACCTTCAGAACTGCATGCATCAGAAACCTTTGCATTTAACTCAATTATGAGGTCTCTAGGGCCGTGACTGCCAATGGTTTTGATCAAAGGGCCAAGAGGTGTCCAATTGTCAAACCAGAAGCTGGCGAGCCTGCCATTACCAATGTTACATTTGAGAAATCTCTCAGCTAGACCTCGTAGCCTTAGCAGGCACTTCCAATTCCATGAATCAGTGGGTTTTTCAGACAAATTCCAGAAACTTGTTGTATTGGTGCAGTTGTGATGCTTATGCCAGGCAACCCAGAGAGAGCCACTGTTAGAAAACAGGAGCCAAATCATTCTTAAGCATAGAGTTCTATTCCACTCCGCAAACCTCCTTAATCCCAGGCCTCCTTCATTTTTTGGCAAGCAGACTTGAGACCAAGCCACTTTCACCATTCCTCTCTTATCGATACTACCAGACCAAAGAAAACTTGAACATAAAGATTCAATTTTCTTAGTACAACCAAGAGGGAGAATGAAGGTGGATATCCAAAAGTTATCAGTTCCAGAAATTACAGATGCAATCAATTGAAGTCTGCCTGCAAATGATAGAGATCTGGTAGTCCAGGAATTGAATCGAGCTGAAATCTTCTCAATAAGAGGGGCGTATTCTGCAACTTTTAGCTTTCTACTCATAAGGGGCAGACCCAAATATCTAATAGGCAGAGACCCATATGTGAATCCATAACTTGACAAAGCATTGGATTCGAATTGGCTCAAGCCTGCGTGAAAGAGTTGTGTCTTCTCCCTATTTATGTGCAACCCTAACCAGCCTGCAAAGTCCTCTAGAGTTTCATAAATACCATGTAAGGAAGAACTATTCCCATCAAAGAATATCATCACGTCATCTGCAAACATGAGATGGGAGATCTCCAAATCAGAAATTCCTTGATGGTAGGATATATAACCCGATTCATACCTTGAGTGCAACAGACCCGAAAAAACCTGCATGGCCAATACAAACAAATAAGGCGATAGAGCATCCCCCTGTCTCAGACCCTTAGTGCTCTTAAAGAAACCACCTGTTTGCCCATTTACTGAGATTGAAAAACTAGCCGAAGAGATACATTCCTCGATCCATCCAATGAAGACCTCTGGTAAGTTGACAGACCTCTAATAAGACCTGTTAATGGCTTTTCTTTTTCAACACTTATTTATTAATAACTCATTACAGGGTAGATACAAATCCAATCACATCTTTTCAGGTTCTACATCTCACCGAAAAATACAAAACTTTCTCTTCTTCATGTTTCCCAAATGTGTGATCTCTCTTTTATATAAGAACCTAAACTTCAAGTCTACAAGACTCCACACGCCTGACATAGTGCGAGTAGTTGCTACTTGCTAGTTAATGAGTCGTACATACGCTTCCAACGTACTGTTACGTTAAGTTTGGATCTCGAGCTTCAAACCGTAAAGCACCAAAAGGGCTTCATTAACTTTTCTTCTACTTCGAGACCTTCTGATTCATAAAGCGTATAAACTTTTGTCTTGATTTTAAAGACTAAAGAGATAACAATTCCCACGAAATTAGTCTTTTAATTAAGCCACCTAGGATCAACAATAGTATTTATTTGCATAGGTTTTTGAGGTCTTCACTATATGTAAAGTAAAAGACCAAAGACTGTCTAATAACAAATTTGATTGATATATTCTCAAAACCCGTTCTATACTCTAGCGTCTCTACAAGAAAGTGGAATTATTATATATGTATACTTACACCAGAAAATCAACCAAATAAATAAATGTAAATATATTATGATACTTCTGTCTAAGATAGTGGACAATGAACCATACTTGGATCTAAAATAAAGTTTGACTTCTCATTTGATCGAGCATCTCAAATCTATGTAGTATGAGTATATGACCCAAAGCCGCATGTTAAGTTATATCATTTGTACATTTCACATCAATCTGAAATAATATTACAATTAGCAAAAATAAAAAATAAAAAAAATATACATTGGCATATATAACCATCAACTATACTATACTTTCTAATACCTTATCCCCACAGCTAGCCATCGGCTGAGCCAGTCTACGACACACAGGACAAGTTGCGTGTGATTCAAGCCACTTACCTATACATTCCTCATCAAACATGTGCATACAATTTGGTAAAACCTTAATCACAACATTCTTGGGCATTAATCCTAAGCAAACAGGACACTCGATCTCCTGATTGTTGCTCTCGGGATCACTATTATCCGGTTTGTAAGAGAAGGTGGGAAAGGCGGCAATCACGGAAGCACTAAGACCTTGGCACGGTGGCTCTCTTCTTCCGTAGTGCTCGTTCTCTTCTTCAGGTGATACATCAAACCTACGGCGTTTGAGTAAACAAAGAACGAGAAGGGCGAAGATAACGGAGATAGTCACGAGAGACGTTACGGCAGCAAACCAAAGGATGATTGCGTTTAGTGAAGGATCGTTGAAACCCATCTCTTTGATCTCTATCTATAAAGCCTATACCAAAATGGTTCTCAAGAGTTAATAAAAGGATAAACATATTTGCAGTTTTTATATAGATCATTGAGAGTTGACATTCCGTTTGAATATATTTGGATTAAGAGTTGAAATACGTTCACCACTAATGAACTTGGAGAATAGAGAAACATTATCATAATATCAGTTGAATTAAAGAATAGGCTTGATTTGAATCGGTACACCACAAATGGGATTAGTTTATTAATTTATGTTTGCTGCTTGTGGGGTTTTATGAATTTTTTTTGTATACTAAATCAATAATCAAACATATATAGAAGTCGAAGAAAAAATTGCTAAATGGATAAGGATACGAACGGGGTCATTGTCGATTGAAGTAACTGTCTATATGTCTGAAAAGACATAAAGATTAAACAAGATCAATAATAGCTGCAAAACTATTTATATGGACCCTATATTGTACGTGTGGAAGTTTCTTGTTAATTGGTAAATGAAGTTTCTGCCTCATATTTGATTTGAGAAACTTTTGAATTGATTAAAAAAAAATCATGAATGAGTAGTAAACTCGAATTAACAGTTGTAAAGCTCTTGGACTTTATAAAACGCTCCAGTGGCCAGTGGACTTTCTCTTCCAAGCACGTTTCCCAAAGAGAACACAAGAGGAATGTTGCACTCTATTAACCGGACCTCACCTAACCTTTGACCACAAAAAGGTAATATCCAGCGGTCCAAGCTGAATGTTTAGATTTCCGACGAGTTTTATGGGTCTTCCGGCATGGTGCTCCTCCTCAGGCTCCCCCAAAATCAACCTCTGCGTCGAGCTTGACCCAGCCTACAGAGTGCAATCTCTGTAAATTGTTTTTCATATTGTTTTGTTGGAACCCTTGTTAACCTTTACGAACTGTGTTGGAACCCCTTTTTAGCTGTAACAAACCTTCGTTTGAACATTGAAACCGCCTTAAATTCCCCCATCTACACCTCTTTGACTTGTCTGCAACCAAAAGCATGGAAAACCGCATTCCATGGAGAGAGGTTTCTCTCCACCCCCCCCCCCCCCCCCCCCC
>NC_025691.1:2850327-2867827 GCF_000633955.1 Camelina sativa
CCCCCCCCCCCCGTAAACGAATCCGGGCTCCTGAGCTAGACACTTCCGAAATCATAAAAGCGAACAACCTAACCCTTATTGGACGTCTCACGAATCCGCCAGCCCAACGACTCTGGTCACTATTCCCCTTTCTGGCAAACAGATGGAACCTCCGCGGGAAAGCTACTGGAGCTGACCTAGGTCGAGGATGTTTTCAGTTCACCTTTGACTTTGAGGAAGATTTTCGGAAAGTCTTGGACAACAGACCATACCACTTTGACCAATAGATGGTTATCCTCCAAAAGTGGGAGCCGATAATCTCCGAATCTTTCCCCTCTATGATTCCATTCTGGATCGAAGTTCAAGGACTCTCCAAGCACTACTGGCAACCTGCAATGCTAAAAACAATCGCAGAAGAGTTAGGAGATTTCCTAGATCTAGAACTGACAACCTCGGTAGCAAAAATCAAGGTTCTACTAAACAGCCTGAAACCTCTTACCAAGGAAACAGTGGTGGAATTCTCTGGAGGAGGAGAAGCTCTAGTCTCTCTTGAATATAAGGGACTCAAGAAACACTGCTCCTACTGTCTTCGACTCACTCACGAAGTGAGAGATTGCCCCGGCTTACGCAAAGAAACCCCTGTAAAGAATACCCCAGAGAACAACACATCCAGCTCAATCCCCCAACCGGTCCAGGCTAATTACTACCTGCCAAGAGACAATTTCAGGCCTCCCACTCAGTCTAGTACTCTCTTACCCTCGGTTGCTACCCGGTTCCATAGACCTCCCCCCCCTCCACAGTCGACTATCAGGAGGAGAGAATTCAAACTATAGAACCTCCAGGACCTCAGTTGAACGAAATGGCCTGGAGAAACAAGCATCCTCCAGAGAACAACCAAGAGAGACTGACCAAAGACAGAACCCCAGATCATGAGCCAGTTCCCGTGATCACCACTCTCTTAGTTACAGAAGATCCCCTCCTCGCCGCTTCCCTGACAGACATGGAAGACATCAAGACCAAAGGGGTCAAAGCAGCAATCACCAATGGAGAGAAAAAGCACCAAGAACAAGTACCTGGGAGGAAAGCTCTGAAACGTCTAGACCAAGACGCCCACCATTGGAGAGACAAACTATCACTGATAACCTTGTTGATTTACCCAGAACGGTTGACCCTCCCCCTACCACTGAAGAAATAATGGGTGAACTCCGAGAAGTTACGGTTCAATATGTCACCTGCTCTGATCCCACTGAAAGTTTGGCCAGGAAACAGAGAGTAATCCAGGGGGAGAGCAGAGGCCTAATGGAGGAGACAGCAGCCCAGATCCTTGTTGCGACGACCTCGACGAACCCCAACAGCCAAAACCCCTTGCTCTCCAAGGAGGTCACTAACTCTACCCACCAAGACGTTCATGAGAATCAAACCGAGAGCTTTACTGCACAAGCTCAATCCCTTACGGCTCTCAAAAAAAGGAGAGGACGACCACCTCTTGGGAAAAATCCTGGAAAACAAGTCAACAAACCGCCCTTGAATATCATAGGAGCAAAGTCAAGTACAAGAAATAAAGCAATAATCCAACTGTCCCCAAAGAGCAGACCAAATCATGGTAGAACATCTCCGTCTGGAGAGAATAAATCGAGCCACTCGGGGAACAGGAACAAACAAGGCAAGAATTTACCATTGGAACTCGCGAGACAGTCTTCAGGACCACAAGCACCCCAAGTGAAGATCATTCCTCCAATGGAAAAGAAAAAGGTGGATTTTCAAAATCCACCCCATCCTCTTCCTTAAAAATTGCTAGCTGGAACTGTTGTGGTCTTGGTAACCCCATGACAGTCCGGCGCCTGAAGGAGATTCACAAGTCAGTATCTCCATCCATAATGTTCCTAATGGAAACCAAGAATCCAGAGGAGATGGTCAAATCTACATTACAAGATCTTGGTTTCTCAAATTTGAAACTAGTATCCCCGATCTCACCTGGAAGAGGAGGGTTAGCTCTGTTATGGACCTCCGACATCAACCTCCAAGTCATATCTGAAAGTCCAAACTTCATTGACACACTGATTGAAGCAGAATGTCGTTTCTTTTTTGCCACATTTGTGTATGGTGAACCTGATAAGACCAAAAGAAAAGAAATCTGGACTCAACTTTCAAACGCTGGACACAACAGAAGTGAGCCGTGGATCTTAACAGGTGACTTTAATGAGATAATAGACTCATCTGAGAACTTGGGGGTCATGAACGACCAGAAGGCTCCTTCATCGATCTCCGCACTTTTATGTTAAGTTGTGACCTTTATGATCTGAGGCACTCTGGTAATTTCCTGTCCTGGAGAGGAAAACGCCATGATCATATTGTGTTCTGCAGGTTAGATAGAGTTATGTCAAATACAGAATGGGCCCTAGCCTACCCCTCAGGTCGATGTGAATATCTCTCCTTTGAAGCCTCAGACCACAGGCCGCTAATCACCTATTTTGACCTGAAAAGAAAGAAAAGGAAAAGCTTGTTCAAATATGATAGACGCCTAAGGAAAAACCCTGAGGTAACACAACTTATTTTTAAAAGCTGGAATCCTACGGTCAATGAAAAGGTAGAACTAAAATTGAGTAGATGCC
Organism: Camelina sativa; assembly: GCF_000633955.1. Taxonomy (NCBI): domain Eukaryota; kingdom Viridiplantae; phylum Streptophyta; class Magnoliopsida; order Brassicales; family Brassicaceae; genus Camelina; species Camelina sativa. The sequence continues at coordinate 2,852,919 of NC_025691.1, forward strand.
GAGATTCCATCATCAAATGGAGTCGATAAAAGCACCAAAACAGCCAAAAGAGAATCAACGAGTGCAAAGTTGAGCTGGAAACAACGATGACCTGCTCAAATACAGTACCAGAGGCAATAGCACTTATCTCTGAGAAACTCCAACAAGCGTACAAACAGGAAGAGGAATTATGGAAGCAAAAAAGTAGACAATTATGGCTCTCAATGGGAGATAAGAACACGGGCTTCTTCCACGCAATTACGAAGAACCGTACAACCATCAACAAATTCTTTGTCATCGAGAATGATCTGGGAGAAGCTTTCTACGAAGAAAATGGTATACTCAAGGTCATAACTGAGTATTACCATCACCTGTTCACTTCAAAACCAGGAGAAATAATCACAACAGTTGAGGAAGCCATAACCCCCTGTATCTCAGATGAAATAAATGCAAAACTTATTGTATTACCTTCACCAATGGAGATCAAAAGTGCTTGGAAAACAGTAGGCAAACAAATCATAACTGAGATCCAAAGCTTCTTCTCGACGGGAGTGCTTCCTAGCAATATAAACATTACGCATGTTAGATTAATCCCCAAAATCACCAGTCCTAAATCAATGAAAGACTACAGACCCATTGCACTCTGTTCAGTATATTACAAGATCATTTCAAAGATACTGACAAGGAGAATGAAACCATTACTACAGAATATTATCTCTGAGAATCAATCGGCTTTTGTCCCCCAGCGAGTCATCGCAGACAATGTCCTAATCACTCACGAACCTTTACACTACCTGCACACATCAAAAGCAAGGAAAAAATGCTACATGGCGGTCAAAACTGATATGAGTAAGGCTTATGATAGAATAGAATGGAGTTTTATTAAACTGGTAATGGAAAAGATGGGCTTTCACAACGTCTGGATCAAATGGATCATGCAATGTATCACCACGGTGTCTTATTCTTACCTCTTAAATGGTGCGGCTCAGGGGAGAGTACATCCCCAAAGAGGAATCAAGCAAGGGGACCCTCTATCCCCGTTTGTCTTCATTCTCTGCAGTGAAGTGCTATCTGGTCTCTGCAAAAAAGCTCTGATCAGTGAGGAAGTTACGGGTATAAAATTGGGAAAAAAGAGTCCCAGAATAAATCACTTACTCTTTGCGGATGACAAAATGTTCTTTTGTAGAACTGATCAAAGAGAATGCACCAATCTTCTCAAAATCCTCCAGAAATATGAAGAAGCATCTGGTCAGATGATCAACACTCAAAAGTCAGCCATTACTTTCTCTGCTAAAACACCTACACAAATCTGAGATCGAACAAAGAGTCAACTGAGAATCACCAATGAAGGAGGACTTGGTAATTATTTAGGTCTACCGGAGATCTTTGGAAGAAAAAAGAAGGATCTTTTTATTAGTATTGTCGACAAAATCAGACAGAGAGCTAAGAGCTGGTCCTCCAGATTCCTTTCCACTGCAGGAAAAATGATTATGCTGAAATCTGTACTCTCAGCAATACTGACCTACTACAATGTCGTGCTTCAAACTACCAGGTTCCTTGTGCAAGTGAATACAATCAGTCCTCACAAGATTCTGGTGGGATTCTTCCCCTGGGAAAAACAGTATGTGTTGGATATCTTGGAAAGGCCTAACAAAAGCAAAAGGTGAAGGTGGATTAGGTTTCCGAGACATCCAGAGCTTTAATGATGCTCTACTAGCCAAAATCAGTTGGCGTATTCTAACCTCTCCAGATTGTCTGTTGGCCAAAATCTTACTTGGAAGGTACTGTCACTCCATATCCTTTCTCCAATGTGAACCACCTTCAAATACCTCCCATGGCTGGCGTGATATATGTATTGGAAAAGACCTACTGAAGCAGGAGATTGGTAAGGTAATCGGAAATGGGAAGACTACCTCAATGTGGAATGATCCGTGGCTATCTCAGGAGGAACCAGTGACCCCAATGGGCACACCAACAAAATAAACACAAAACCTCATGGTGGACTGGTTGATCTCACCTTCAACTGCAGACTGGGACAGAGAGAAGATTAAAGCCATCTTACCGGACCTAAAACAAGAAATCCTAGAAATCAAACTGAGTAAGAAAGGCGCAACTGATACCTTTGTATGGATCCCAACAAAGACTGGGAAATATTCAGCCAAGTCGGGCTACTATGAAAGCATAAAAACCAATAAATCCGACACCCCACCTCCACCACCTGCAGCAAGGAATTTCAATTGGTCAGGAAACATTTGGCACCTGAAAACATCACCCAAAAACAAGCTACTCCTCTGGAAAGCAGTAAGAGGTGCCCTACCTTCAGGCGAAAATCTGAGAGCACGATCAATCAACATCGAGGGAAAATGCCCCTTCTGTGGCGAGGAGGAAACCTCGCTTAACCTATTCTACACATGCCCTTTTGCTGTACAGGTCTGGACAGCAGCCCCCTTCAAAAATCCTTTACCTCAAGGCAGTATCCACTCAATCCGCGATCTCATTGAGAAGTCTAAGCCACTCATTTGTCTACCACCGAGTGGAGTAGGCTACGACCCCCTCTACCCATAGATCTTTTGGTCAATTTGGAACGCCCGCAACCACCAAATCTTCAATAACAAACCGACATCACCAAAATAAACCCTCACTCGAGCTATAGCACTGGGAAGAGAATGGTGTGAAGCCCAAGAGACTGAGACACCCCCACAACCGAGGTTAACTCACACTACCTCTACCTTTGATAGATCTGATGTGGTCATCTGTAACGTAGATGCAGCCTGGCAAAAAGATACAAAGACCGTAGGATGTGGATGGATCTTCCGCAACGAAGCAATCCGCCAACACTGTAAAGGATCATCCACCTCCCTCTGGATCAGATCACCGCTAATCGCTGAAGCAATAGCCATGCTCCACGCCGTGCAAGATGCCCACAATCTAGGTTTCCAAAATCTATCTGTTCCTTCAGATTGCAAACAATTAATTGAAGTCATACACTCGAAGAATCCGCCTAAGAAACTCCATGGGATAATCTTTGATATCCTCCATCTATTCTCATCGTTTATGCACATATTTTCTTTTGTTGCTAGATCTTGTAATCGAGAAGCCGATGCTCTCGCTAAACAATCCCTTCTTTCCCTTGTACCGGACTCGCTTTAGGCCCAATTCTAATTAAAGTATTTGGTTTGCACAAAAAAAAATAAAATAAAAAAGCTCTTGGACTTTCTTTATTTTCATTCTCAAAGATGTTTTGCGTTTTGTTTTTTTTATGGAGTTAGCTTAATATATTTTTTAAAAGTTGATGATAAGAATGTAAGAAGCATGGGTGAATGAAATGCCAATAATTTGTAACATCTGAAGCCTAGAACAACACTCTGTTACTTAATTAATTATCTTTGACAACATTATTTATTTACCATACTGCTGGCTATATAGATTTGACAGATGTGTAATGTATTTTCTACTTGATTAGATACCCAAATTGATTTAGTACTTACGCACTAAACTAAAGTTCTACACAATGATACCTACAAACACAAACGTTTCTTTTATAACCGTTAACTAAACATTTGATTAATTAAAAAAAATCCCAAAAATCATCAACGATCCAAAACAAATAACCAACAATCATCTTTGCTTAAAATGGTGAATCGATTATTTTTTCGTTTACATATATAATTGGTTATGATTTTTAAAGAACTTGGGTTGGGAAACTTGTAAGTTTTGTTCTTTATGTAATATTTTTGTTTTTTGTATACCCTTTAAAATCTCAAATGATGACGAAAAAGAACAAAACTGCAGCCGTAACTACCAATTCATGTAAAACCCCGTTAAAACTCATATTTTTCCTTTAAAAGGTGTAAAAAAACCTCCAAAGTTAAAGATGTATACTTGATCCTAGTCTTGATCACATAGTCAGCTATTGATAAATGGGTTTGTTGAAATAGGTAGAGTATATCTTTTGAGACTATGAAACCACTCGATCGTTAGAATTTTCTTATTTATCATATTGGTTTTAAACAGCGGGATTGGTAATTATGCTACATCCCTAGATGACTAGATCTTGACACACTGAGTCGAAGTCGGACCAAAACACCCCTAGATCTTGACCGAATGATCCAAAACTGAAACAAGTGTTTTAATAGTCCAAGGTTTTTGTTAACTTACTTTTAAGATTTTAAAAACAGACTTTTTTGACTTTTACTTTTTAAAAGTTTTGAAATTCACTTCTCTTTTTCTCTTCGTTGTTTTTTTTTTTAAAGCCTCAAAACTCATGCTTTAAAATTAATACAATTTTTAAATATTCTTTTTTTTTCTTCTTTTTATATTTAAAAACTCTCCAAAAATATATATAAATATTTTATTTTTATAAATTAATTATTATCATTTTTTCTCTTTTTTTTAAATCCATTTCAATAATAATTTTTATTTTTTCATCATTATCATTAATAATGGTGTAAAAGATTTATAAAATTCATCATTAGTAAAAAAGTATCATTCAAAACAATGCATTAATAAGTGTTTAATGGATTTTTGACTGCTAGTATAACTACTCAATTAAAAAAAATATTCAAACCAATTAAAAATCAATCAAAAACTAATTACCAAAAACAAAAGAAAAACAGAATTTTCAAACATAATCATATATTTGATCGACTTACATTTTAAAAATTATAATTTATCATTAATAAAATTTATTTTTGTTATTAAATTGATATATGTATTAAATTCTAAAATAATTTATATTTATTAAAATTATATTATTAATATTTAATGATAATAATAAAAATAGCTACAACTTTAAAAGTTGTTGGTAAACAATCAAATTTTAACAGTTAAAATTTTTAAAGTTTTTACAGTCAAAGCATCTACAGCCAAATTCTCTACAGCTAAAATTTTAAAATCAAAATCTCTACAGCCAAAAGTAACAGCCACTACCAATCAGAGCCTAAGTGTTGTCTAGACTAGATTAGTATATTACATAGGCCTTAAATAAATTGGTTAAAAATGAGTAAATAGCAATATATACTATTCTTTCGATTCATAAATTAAAACTTAATTGTCTTGAGATTTTACGGTGATTAAAAATCTTACTACATATCAATAGATTTCTTTTTACTCCATATCTATATATACATTTTTGAAGTACATTTTGGGTTATACCCTTTTATTTGTACTTATTTACAAAGTTAATCCCTAAAAAAATTCCAAAAGTAGCATTACTTCAGATTTTGTTTCCTAAATATATTATAAAGAATTCAAATTAAAAAAAAATACAGCATAATCAATATGGAAACATAAACTTTGAGATATTTAACCACACTTACTATTTTATTTCTGAATCCATTGCAAACAAATAAAACAACAATTTGATTCCTATTCTGTTTTTCAAAACCCGTGAGATTTGATTCTTAACGTAAGAATAATTTTGATTCACATTTATTTAAATATTATAATTAATATATATAAACTTAATAAAATTTTAAAATATTCTAAATATGTAAAATTAAAATATATATATATATATATATAATATGGTTATACAGTAGGTGGGTTATAAAGAGGACATGTTGGAATTAATAAAATATCATTAAATTTGTGCTAACACGGGTTAAATCATCATTTTATTATTTGTCAACACTAATAATATTAGAATATTTGACATATAAAAATTAAGTTGATTTTAACTAAGATTGTGTAAAATAATTAAATCATTAGGAAAAATGTGACTTAATCAAAGCGTATAAATGACTTACTATGTATTTAGATCCCTTATTTTTTGTTATAATAATTAATAATAAAAATAGAATCTCAAACACTAAATAAAACAAACTAAATATAACAAACAAATATTGCGGGTTAAAAATTAATATAAACATTTAGCCGTACAAACGGCCGGAAAATTTAGTTATTTCTCTATTTGCAAAACATCCAATATTTAACAAACAAATACAATATAAAATATAAATAATAATAAAATTATATGAACGGTGTACCGCGGGTTAAAATATAGTACTACTCATTAATCAAGTATAGTATACTCCGTACACAATGACCTAAACTCAAAATATGTTTCCTAGTGTGAACCACTTTTCGAGATCTTCCCGTTTACTGTCTGATTATTTCATTCACTAGAATTAGGTACAAACCACAGATGAGGTGGCTCAGCTGCTGAATCCACATATATTTTAGCTTAATTATTGGGAAAAATTTTCCTCTTAAAAGATTCATTAATTTTGATTCTTGTCTGTGGTAGATGGATCAAAAATGAGTGAAGGGTAGGTGCAATATCGATTTTGGAAACTTCGGACCCCTCAGCCGAAGTCAAATGATTCTGCTAAGCCATTGCTTTTTTTGCTCATCATTATAGACCAACCACTTCGAGAAACCATTTGATAACAGATATAATATCCACTAATATCCAAATACCACCTCAACAAACTTAAATCGAAATAATATTTCTTATGAAAAAGCCAAAAATATTTGCTATACAGTTTTAATAAAATCTTAATTATTTCGTTTGGATTTGTGTATATGGTGTTTTTTTTTTCAAATGTTTATTTAAAGCTAGTTATATAGCCACCACATAAACAACCATACACAATGTACATTGTTATTCTGTCGCTATGTTCGAATATACATCTCATTGACACACAAAAGATAAAGAGTAGAAGAAACATTTGAAATTTGGTTTGATGTTCTCGACCGCTTAATTCAAAACATTATCAGTTGAACGGTAAGAGATAAAAATAAATTAATTGGTAATATTTTTTAACAAGGTTGGTTAAAATATCCAATCGCAAGTAGTAATCCATGCATAGATATAGTCATCAAAACAATTATAATTCTTAAACACATTAGCCATCGGTCGTTTGGCCTCAAACCTCAAATCAAAGTAATCAGATGGTTAAACTGTCATAGTTGATATTTAATTATACATTATGCAGATCATTTAAAGGAAAATAAAAATAAACGAAAGTGGTTTAAATTTTCCAATCTCGTAATTAATAATTCACTATTTTCCAACTTTTTTTTGTTGTTGTTGCTCAAAGCCTCAAACTACTTTTCAACTTCTAAATTTAGACGAGTATAAATGAGTCACGAAAAATTCTGATGGGTGTTATATAATTATGACATTCATCTTTCTTATAAGAAAAGTTAATACTAGTTCGTGATAATTACTAACTCTTCGTATCTTTAAACAGACGGTAGACCAACGTGATATATAAAAAGAAAAAAGGAGTCGAATCTGACAAATCTTAGATATGTTTAGAAAAAAAAAATTATTTTACATTAAACTGTTTGGTGTGTAACACTGTGACAATTTGATTAAACAATGACTGATTATGAATTATTATTTACAAAAATTTTTTAAAAAATGTGATTACAGCCTCATAATATTTATTTTCCAGTCTCCTCCACGAGTCACGACGCTGTAATGATGTCTCTTTTATAGTCTTTACTTCTTCCTCACTACAGGCACACACACACACACAGAGAACAAATCTCCGTTCTGTTTTCCTGTCTCTCTGCTTTTTAGTCTTCTGCGTTTGTTCTTTGTGTCGTCGCCAAAGCCAGTTTCCTTCACAGAGCTTTTCTTTCAAGAACCTGTGGTCCCGAACTCAGGTTTTTGTCTCTCTCTTTAGTTCCTTACTTAGTTGAAAAAATGGAACTCTTTTGTTTTGTTTTGTTGATTTCAATGGTTGTAGATTGGATCTGTACAATAGAACAAGTTTGTGGTTTGAATTTGCCGATTAATTCGTGGGAGTTACTACCTTGGTATGTTTCTAGTGTTGGGTTTAGTAAAGTTTGAACCTTTTTATTTTTATTTTTTTATAGCATTGGTTTTTTCACCTAAAGATTTAAGGTTTGCTATCAACCAGTTGCTTCATTTAATCCTCCCTCCTCTGTAATTGAATATACTTTTCTATTGGGTACTTGATTAGTTGATTTTGGTTGGGTATGAGTAGTTAAGTACAAGAACCCAATCAAGTAGTTTGTAGTCAAGTGTTTAGCTGAAGTAGTTGATCCTTAACTATTAGCTGTTTTGTTAACCAGAATATTTTCTCATCCATCTCAGGTTTAGAGCAGCATTTGCTTTATACATACAAGCTGTATTGGTGATAAACGAAACAGACTCTGAGATGGCTTCTGGGAATTTGATTAAGGCTATAATTAGATTGAAGAGGGGTAAACAAAGGAGCATCAAGAACGAAAAGGTATATGTTTATTTCTTCTTCATATTGGCATGAAACAAATACTGAGTTGTGTTTTTATTAAAGGTGTTCTCTGTGACACAGGGATTTGTTAAACCTAAAGCTTCCAAGAAGAAGGGTACTCTTTCTTCATCACTAGTTACTCGTACTGAGGATTGGGCTGCAACTCGGATTCAGACTGCTTTTAAAGCCTATAAGGTTCATTGAGTTGTTTGGTTTCCAAATTTATTAGCATGATTTTTACATTTTACATTGGAAATTTTAAGGGATCTTGTGTTGTGGTCTTTTGCTTTGCACAGGCTAGAAAAAGCTTACGGCGTCTAAAGGGAATTGCAAGAGCAAAGTTATCTACTGAGAAGCACTCTGTGAAGAACCAAGCGGTGGTCACATTGAGGTATCTTCACTCATGGAGTAAAATACAGTCAGAGATAAAGGCTCGCCGAGTTTGCATGGTTACCGAATGGCGACTCAAGAATAAGAGATTAGAGCATCAGCAAAAGCTTGAGGCAAAGCTTCATGATGTTGAAGTAAGCTTTTATATCTTAGTTCCAGAGACACATCTTGTTTCCCCTCAAATTCTTCTTGAGCTGTTTAAAGCTCAGGCTGAGTTTTTATCATCTGTAAACAAATGAACTTAGAAGTGATACAAATGATGCAGGTTGAGTGGAATGGTGGGTCAGAGACAAAAGATGAAATCTTGGAGAGGATACTTCAAAGGGAAGAAGCAACGATCAAGCGGGAAAGGGCTTTAGCATATGCCTTCTCTCATCAGGTATATTTTAAAAACAGGTTCTTTCTTGTTTGCTGCTTTGGATGTGAGAAGAAAAGTTTTTAATCTATGGCCTTCATAACAGTGGAAAGCCGATGGTAAGACTCAGTGGCTGGGGAGTTATGAACTGGGCAACACTAATTGGGGTTGGAGCTGGAAAGAGCGTTGGATTTCAGCTCGGCCTTGGGAAGTAAGATATACAGCGACTCCTAAGAAACCGAAGAGCTCAAAGACATTTTGCAAAAGTGAGACTAACTCAAATTCACCAGCAAAGAGAGTAATGTCATTATCATCAGTTCCAGCCAAAGCTTCATCCTTGGGAACTAGAAACACAGTGAAACCACGGAGATTGTCATTTCCCGGTGCGTGAAGCGAAGTTAACTTTGTCTGCGTCTAAAGAGTATACACGTACACTTGAAGATTGAGGGTATAATTTATTTGGTCTTATGTGTTTCTCTGGTGTGATGTAAATATATGTATTTGTTATGTAGACTACGATGGTGGTTCTTGTTTGCTTAATACATGCATCTGTTTGTCTCTCATAGTCATCCCAAACCAAATTTAGATTGTTCTATAAAAAGTCCCAAAACAATTTATACTATGCCATAAGAAAAGCCGATCAGCCAGACTGGACTAACAAAATATGCGCGTTCCAACCATGATCGGATTGACATGCCTAGGCTAAGTCTTGAATTTGTTTCCTTTTCAATTTTCAATCAATCTTAAATTTTAGTGTACACTAGTTTCATTCTAAGTTTGTAACTTTTTCTAGGTTATGCAACTCAAGTTGAACCACTTTGAATCCGGTTGGTGTCACAACTCGAAACATATTTCTTGGTACTACCATTTTGTTACCGTCTAACCGAATAAATACATAAAACCAGTAATCTAAACCAACCTTAAATCTAATTTTAGGGTTAAAAGGTTTAATTTTGAAGTCATTAGGGAAACAAAGGTTCAATTTTTGAAGTCATTTGGGTAAAAACTAAAAAGGTTCAATTTTGAAGTTCCATTGGTGGTGGTGTGCCTTTGGCTTCTGCGACAGCTGGAATTCTCTGCAATATCTATGAAGTCGGCAACATCGGCCACGTCGCCAACGGCGACAAGCTTTAAACTAGGATCTCTCAGACTCTTAGCCTTGGCGCAGCAGCTGCGGCTATACAAACCGCCGCTTTCTTCACCGTTCGACGAGGAGAGCACCAGGAAATTGGTATCCCACGTTGGGTTTCAGGAACTTATGGCTCCGGTGAGGCTCACACCGAAGAAAGCGGCTGTCTTGATTTGTCTCTTTGAAGGAGACGACGGTGATTTGCGTGTGATCCTCACTAAGAGGTCTTCCACAATGTCTACTCACTCGGGTTTGTACTTTGCTTTTCGAATTTGGTTTGCTGAGTCTCAAAATCAATTTGATTGGGATCTTCTTTTATTGTGAGGGGAACATTTAAAGTTATCGTCTTTGAAGCCATTTATCTAATTGTTCAAACCTACAGGGTTAAAAGCCAGAAGTGCTTAATGGTCACTTGAGTATAGGAACAGAATAAATATGGGATAATGATAATGATACTATGGATGATTAATGGTGTTTATTTTTATTTGTTGCAGGAGAAGTTTCTTTACCAGGTGGTAAAGCAGAAGAGCATGATAAGGATGATGGGGTCACTGCAACCAGAGAAGCAGAGGAAGAGATTGGATTAGACCCTTCTCTTGTTGATGTTGTTGCTTTCCTCGAACCATTTCTGTCTCAGGTATAAAGAAGTGCTCACTATCCTCCTTTGTCTCATTTTAAGATCTGGGAGCTGTGTTTTCTGCGGACACAGAGTTATGTTTGATTGTTGGTTTAGGCTCTATTCCAAATTGTTTCTGCCATATACCAAGCATAATTTAAGCTTTTACGAAGTGTTTTGCTTATCTGTACTTCATTTTCCTATGCAGCATCTGCTTAGAGTAACTCCTGTGGTAGGAATATTATGGGACAAAAAAGCGTTCAATCCAAGGCCAAGTCCTACAGAAGTGGAAGCCGTGTTTGATGCACCCTTTGAAATGTTTCTGAAGGTTCTTCTTGTTTCTTTTTATCAAGGAGGCTTTATAGTTGCAGTTTTTATTTTACTCTGAAGCATTGTTGGTTGAAATATATCTTACACAGGATGAGAACCGGAGATCCGAGGAGATTGAGTGGATGGGGGAAAAGCTTTTGTTCCACTTCTTTGATTACAAAACAGGAGATGACGATTATGTTATATGGGGTTTAACTTCCAGAATCTTGATAAGAGCTGCAACAGTGGTTTATCAACGACCACCGGCTTTCATTGAACAGAAACCTAACTTGAAGTACTCCAAAATGGTAGGCAGACATATTTTGCTCAATAGTGTTATCCTAGACGTCCACATCTACTATAAGTCCAACAAAAAGACAATAAGGGAATGATACCCATATAACTGATTCCCTGTACCAGTGAATGCAGAACCAGGCTACTAGTTTATATGGATAGTTGAAGGCGCCGAGTTCTAGCATCCGCCTTCCTTGGAGATCTTGTGGCAAATTTACATGAATCTTGTGAAAAAGGACGATTGCTAGAGGTGTCTCTATTTGGTCATGTCCAGGTCAGTCTGTATTACTGATATTTGTAAAGTTGCCTTTTGTCTGCTCTTTGTTTCCAAAGTTATTTCTGCGGTATGTTCAATTGTGAGAAGTGAGCTATTTCCATGTTATCAATATATCCTACAACAAATATCAGGTTCATTTGTGGAAATGGTGGATTGTTCATTTCTAATTTAGGAACTTGTGCTACGTTTTGTTTCCCTTTGGACCTGGGACTTCTCGGTTGACTATATACTCGGTTGTTGAGAAATTAGATTCAAATGTTGAAGAACACTTCTCTGGTTTATTATTCTTAGATAGGAGCTTAATGAAGCTCATATGTAAAAACAAGCATAAATTGATAGATCTAGAATCCAATCACTCTTAGAGCACAGACTTTTGGAAGCTGTCACTTGGGGCGTAGTTGGAATCGATCCTGGAGGCATTCTGAAGCTATAATCATACTACTAGATCAAATGCCTGTTGTTGAGCAATTTAGCTAAAAATGCTTGAGAAATACCAATTAAGTCAATGTAGGGTCTAGTTCCCTTAGTTGACTTTCAGTGATGTAATATTTTAGTCTTAACAAATCTGATCTGCAGGATCTGTTTCACAACTTAGAGTGAGTCTAAGGAAATGACTGTTTCCATTTTCATTGGAAAGTGAATAACTTGTTCGCAATTTTGTGGCCAGAAATAGTCCGGAAATATTTTGGTCCACTTGTGGAAGCTCTTGTGTCTTTTTTTTTAGTTGGCCGTTTCCACTGATCATGTGAAACATTCCATTCGTTTAATTCATTTTTGATCTGGTTTCTATGAAGATTTGCACATGATATGCGTACCATACAGTTTACTAGACTTTCTTGATAAAACAAACTACCCGCGGAGCATAGGAAACAAAAACATTAAAGGATATACTATTTCGATGACTTTCTAAGAATTAAGCTCTGGACCTCTCTCTTCCCATAGGTGAATAGTCATAGACCAGACCAGATGTCCATATGTTATTATTCGTTTTAAGCATTTAAGAGAATGTTTTTGTGCATTCATCCTGTCTCTAATGCCTAGTCTGAAGCCTCTGGTATAGGTGATGACACCTACAACAATTTCTGGTTGATTTCCTTATGGAAGATCAATGTATCTATCTAAAGACAAGGATACCTTTTGGATCTTGTTGACTTTGATTACATAATTATCATCTAATTTCTGAAAGTTGGTGTAAATGAATAAATTATGGCCTTTTGATGTGTGGAATAATAATCATATTCTGGTCATGATTTTGCTTTTTTTAATAAAGAATTCAAGCCAATTGTATGTTTGTTGAGTTTCATGGCTTGTATTCATAGGATCTCACAAGAGCACAAGATTGTACGTTTTGTTTCCTAGTTGTAATCGTTGCTGGGTTGTAAAACATAATTAAAGGGAATCTCTTGCAAGAACTGAACCTAAAATCTCGTGTTCACTACCACTGAACTTTTGGTTCGAAACATCTGTTCTGGAAATTCAGTTACCTTTGTGTGTGTGTGTGTGTGTGTATTCTTCCGTCGCTTACTTGTTTTCCTTTCCTGCAGCATACTGCCTGCGTTATCAGGACGATCGTTTTTGTGCATATCACAATCATTTGACCTGAAAGCCAAGGTATGTTGCGGTTATGCTTGTAATTTACAGCTTGAGAAAAATCAGGAAAATATTGTCTAAAACGTGATGTTTGAAACTCTGGCACCAAAACACAGCAAAGTCTCTAACATTAATCAATTGGCACTAAGTACATACACTGTCAAAAAGCCAGCGGGGCATTCCGATCCACAATACTGTTGCATGTTGGTGAAATTCTAGGAAGTAGGAACTGGTCAACTGTTGAGTAGCATGATCTTTGAAAAGCTGTCACACTATTGTAAATTAGCAAAATTTAGTTGGCATACCAAATCAAACACACACTGTTTAAAAAGTCAATGGGGGCATTCCGAGAATCGAACTCGGGACCTCTCGCACCCAAAGCGAGAATCATACCACTAGACCAAATGCCCAATTGTTGATGTAATCCATTTGTAGCAACTGATCTTGAAACCCTTATCTTTTGCGTGTTTGCTGAACTTTATTAACTTGGAAAGTATATATTTTCCTGTTTCCTGCAGCTCATCCTTGGAGAAAGCATTTGCGTTGTAGTTGTGAGGGACATCTGGATGTTCTCTAATTGGAATGGTTCAAGAAGGGTTTACCTTTGTCCAAATCTGGATCAGCTGACATGAAAGTAAAGGTATGTAATATATAAAAACCAATATCTTTAGCTTGACAACTTTTAATACATACTAGAAAGACAAAAAGCCTAACCTACAAAAGTAGAGGTGAAGTCTTTGAGCCCCCAAACGCTTGTATCAGTATTTTGCAATGATGCTTGTAGTTTACTGATGGTGAAATTCTAGAGACTAGTCAATCGTTTAGTTGAACATGTCCTTTGAAAATATGGCACCTTAGGAAATAATTGTCAACGTTAGTAACAACGGTTTAGCTGGCATTCAGCACATACATTGTTGAAAAAAAGTAAAGGGGCATTCCGAGAATCGAACTCGGGACCTCTCGCACCCAAAGCGAGAATCATACCACTAGACCAAATGCCCAACTGTTGATATAGTTCAGATAAACACTAAATGGCCGTTTGCAATAGGTGGAACTAGAACAATTGAAGGATTGATTTGCTTGTAGAGATTGGGCTGTTGTTCTAGAGGCTGAAGTGTGCGGATCTGAAGACAATATAGGTGATCTGTAAGATATCGTACCACAGGAACAATTTTTGGTCGAAAGACGTATGAGTATTACTTAAATCCTTAATTATTAGCTCACATACAGAACACATTCTCTCGAAAAAGGAAAGGGAGCATATGCATGTTGCTGTTTTATTTCAGTTTAAACACCCAAAGGCATGCATGCTGTTAAGATTTCATCATTTCTTAGAAAATCTATATTGAACCCTCAATTTGTTATGTCTAAAACTTTGCTATTATAGGTGAAGACTAGAATCCGTTTTGTTTGGTTATGAGAATCTAAGCCAACGCATCTGAAACTGAGATACAGTTTGGATCTTGATTTCTTAGTCCATTTCATTAAAAAATCAATCATAAGAATCTCTTATATGCATAGATGTGGTATCATGCCATCAGATCCATGTCTGAATATTGACTTCTCGCTGTTAGACTAAGTTATGTCCTTTGGATTTGGACTAGAAACATTCTGATTGTTAGATGGGTCTCTCACACCCAAAGTGAGAGCCATGCTGCTTGACCAACAGCCCAAATAAATAAGTGCTTCTGTTAAAGCATTTGTGTGCTCCCCTATCTTTTCTTCAAAGAGATCTGTACTTTCTGTTGATCTTTAGGTGG
>NC_025691.1:2875327-2881795 GCF_000633955.1 Camelina sativa
TATGAACCAAATTTTGTTAACAATTAGGGCATTTTTGTCTAGTGGTACTATTCTTGAAATATCCCATTTAAACACCTACCAAGGCCCATCACCATTTA
The DNA here is from genome assembly GCF_000633955.1 of Camelina sativa. Classification (NCBI taxonomy): domain Eukaryota; kingdom Viridiplantae; phylum Streptophyta; class Magnoliopsida; order Brassicales; family Brassicaceae; genus Camelina; species Camelina sativa. The sequence continues at coordinate 2,875,426 of NC_025691.1, forward strand.
TAGAAAAAGAAAAAGACAATTAAATTATATTGTGTAAATTTAGAACTGTGTCCACTTAGTCGTTTCAGCTGTTTGGTCTTAAGAACAGCATAGCGGATTGACTGCTTCAATTGATTATTTGTTCATATTGACCAAATAATCTTCTAGAGTTAGTTAATGACATGTTCGTAATTTTCTCGCAGGGCATATTTGACTTCAGTGAAAAGATCTCTAGCCACATTGTTCTAATTAAAGGTCTGAGATCAAATTCCATGTATAGTACGTAGTCGTAGACAAAAAGCTTAGGTCTCCTTAAGAAGCAAAGTAGTCCATAAAGTCATTATTTACCGTACGGGACAAGCAGGAATGCTTTTATGAATCAGAAACGGTGCCAAAATTAAGATGGATGATAAACCTTACAAGTTTAGGATCAAATTGAATAAAAAAAATATATAAACAATGAGCAAAACAGCACATGTATGAAGTGACACACTAGAGTGAAAAGAGGATCGTGTCTGAATCATCTTAGTTTTTCCCCAAACATTGATCTTCTACATTGTCTTACGTTTTATGTGTGCCACAATACTTTTAACCATGCTGTAGCAATTTAGTGATATATTTGAGTCATTTGAAGTATTAACCAAGGATCCCATCAATAATTCTATTAGTAATATCACGTTAATTTGTATCTAGTCCCAAGTATTAGAGAATAATATATACTCCAAACATTCTCATTCGTTAAGGCCCTCTATATTCTAATCCCAATGCATTAGAGGGTTTTTTTTGTGCTTGTTCTGTTTAATTAATCCTAATAATATTAGAATAATGTAAGCTTTATAAAATACTATTAATTATGTCACTTGACATTTTTTTAATATAGAATCTCAAACAAATAAACTTGAGAGAATGTTGTTAGTAAATTCTATTTTCTTTGGCCTACTCTCATTTCTATTAGAGGATATGGTTCTCGAAAACTAATTCTCTTACTTAGGAAATTGATATGTTACACACTTACACTCAAACTAGATTAAGACCCATGCTAGAACACGGGTTGAAATTCATTTTATTTATATTATAATTTTTATATAAAATATAATTTATGTGATTGTTTTTAAAAGTTTTTTTGGATAAAACATTATACAATAAAATCATATGCAAATATGATGGCTTGAAAAAAAATACCTATTTTGTAAGTTTTATATTGTTAATGTTTCTAGATAATTACTCATGCTATAACACTGGTTAAATTTTATTTTATACAAAATTTTGTATATTTTAAAATAAAATTTTAATATGTTGTATTAAGTTATATATGTGAAGTTATTTCAACAATGTATACTCTACATCATGACTTGAATGTCATTATAAGATATAATTTTGTAAATTTGAATTTAAATATTCAAATTTTGACCTGTTACTCAGTAAATTTTTTAATTCAATAGATATTATATTTAAAGAATAATATTACTAAAGCTTGAATATTTTATAGATTGAACAATTTATATTTGTTTTTAAAAATTCAACTTATGGTATATCCAGTCATAAAACTATTTTTTAATTATAATAAATAATATGATAATTTTTTTTTCACATAATAGACTCATATATAAAAATGAAAGGTGAAGTATAATGATAATTAACAAATTAATATGTTAAGTTAGATATCAAAAGATTTTATTTGATGAATAATTTAATAAAAGAAATTAATATGGTAAGTTAGATGATATGATTTTTTATAATATTCTCTTTAAGATTTTCGGTATAACCTATTTGTAACTAATTAATCTATCATTAATGTATAACCTATTTGTAACCAACTTCTAAAATTATATAGTTTACAAAACAATGTTGTGTACTTCCATTTTATTATAAAGGGGATAAACAAGCTTGTTCTAAAGTTCATTAAACACGTGTGAGATTAGTGGTCACTGATTCATATGCTTTTCATGTACGTTTCACTTATTTCCAATGGGATTAATTTAACAAAAAAATATATTTTTCTCCATCTTTTGTCAACTACTAATGTACGGCTTAAGATGCATAATCAAAGATTCATCAGATATCTAACATTATTCTCCATATCCTGCAATAAAGTGTGAGAAAGTTTGATACCAAAAAAAAAAAAAGTGTGAGAAAGTTATACGTATATGTATTAAGTGTACGAAAAAATGCGTAAAAACCTATATTAAAATCGAGTCATGTAAGCAATTATTATAAATAAACTACTTTAAAGTATCATAGTATAAATTACATGGTGCATTCAAACATGGAACTTGGAAGCATGACTGTTTTATAGACAAAAATTAAGGCAGCCGCCTAGAATATCGTGATGGCCATCTTTGTGGTGTCCACTACCATCCACCACCATCTATGCGACCGACTCGCTGTTCAAGTTGTTCAACAATCAAACTTGATCTTCCGCCTGTATAATGACCGTTTGGCCGATTTATGTAACCCAATCCAAATCGGAGGCTTGTCTCACATGGTCCAATCATGCAAGAGTTATAAAAAATTACAAATCAAGTCGTGAACATATATGGATGCATCAGTTTGAACAAATACATTCGAAGAACAAGTGGTTTAATTTCTCATCGAATGAAGAAATTACAACAACTTTTTTAAGGATAAGCATCGATCATTCATAACACGAACAAACGTGAAAACAAACTTTAGGGTTAGAAAGGATGTCTAAGCAAATTTAAGAAATCTTCGAAATCAATATCTGATATTTTGTATTATATCTTAGGAATGTATATATAGGGTGTTAAAAATTAAAGTGAAAACACATTTTTAAAGATTTCCTGCATTCTACGCACTGCTTATTTAGCATGTACTTTGCATTTCAGTTTTTTTTTTTTTTTTTTTACTAAACTAGACTAAGCGTATTCAATGCAACGTATGGATTTTTAATCTATTGATAATTTATTCACCATTATTTGATGCACTGTAAATTTGATAATTAATATCGGGAAGCTAAATAATTACTACATGCAACGTAATATATTGTATTTGATCTATGCATACTAAATTATAAACTTGTAAAGTTTGGTAGAATGGTTGAGGAGGAAAAAATATTGGATTTGCATAATTGCAGTTAGAAAAAGAAGTACGCATGATCACTAGATTGTGTATACGATTTATAAGGCTAACTATCTAACTAAAATAATAACCCTTTACCCGTCGTATACAGAAATGTTGAACCTAAATTTGAAATATTCCTAAAATTAACAAGTAAATACAAATTTCAAAACTTCTCTCTCAACATTCCTCAAATCAAGGTATGAGTGTTTGATAGATGCTGCAAATGAATAAGACACCATAGTTATAAATTTGAAAAAATCAAGTCGATCACATTAGTGGTAATTAAAATAGAATTTATAACATGATAATAGACAAAGATAAGGATAACAAAAACAAAAATGGGAAATTGCATGTGAAGGGAAATTAGGGCATTGAAGAGAAGGCATGTTGGTGTATTTACTAATGCGAGCATTTAGTGGGACTGCAAAAAATGAGCGCAATTTTAGCTTACAAACTTACAACCTCTTTTCTATAACCCATTTCTCTTGCTCCCTCTCTATGTACCTTTCATTTAATGCATCGTTCGCAACATATAATATAATGATAGGCTATAGAAGTATCTATCTCAAGTATAAGAGTAAGTTCAATAAAGAAGTACTTTCTTGGTCGTTTCCATATACATAATATTTGTTTGTTTGCCTTAAATCGATCACGGTGAATTGTGTATCATAAAAATAATTAAAGTTGGACTTTCATTGATGTTATTTATAATATATAGTTGTATATATATATATAGTATATATGTTAATTTCACATGTTATCACGTCTTGAAATGTCACAATATATAGCACATCCGCAATATATCATGGAGCTAATTAGATGTCAAAACACTATATGAAGAATTTAGTACTCAATTAAGGTGATATCAGCTTTCAAGCTAATAATGAGTATATTAATGCATTGGAGTGATCATACATTTTATTGACATTTTTGGTTAGGGACAAACTGGTTGTAGAATAAGAAGCAAAAGATTGAATCCGGAAGGAAGATGAAAACAAAAATACAAAACTTTTAAAAGTCCTCTTATTTAATTTATAAAAAAAAAAATCAAACACTTATCACTTCAGTACTATTCGGTATGGATCACTCATCCATTACTCCCCCACCACCTCCAAATAATTGCTCCTATATAACATGTACGACATATATATGACGCAAAATACATATTATATGACGCTAAAAGTATACTATTATATTTAAATATTTGGAATTTAAAAGATAAACGAGACGGCACGTACATCTGTGTAATTAACCATCCATTTTGTACATATGTGCAGGTCTTATTATTTTGAAGTGTGAGGAAAACGTAGAATTAATTTGGAAAATATTATTTCTATATATGCATGCTTATGAGAGGGAAAAATAAATCATATGTACAAAAACTCACAAAGTACAACATTCTATTTATATGGTCGAGGTCTATAATATAGTTACATCATTCACCAATTAAATTTTTTTTTATTGGTTTCATATACACAGCTTCATATCCTATTCAATATCTAATGTCAAAAACCTTAATCTCTACTATACTGAAATCAGTAAAGTGATAAGCTAATTGAGAGAAGAGTAAAGTACTTTTTATAAATTTTCACTCCTTTTCATATTTTTAATTATTCTGTAATCGTTAGAACGTTCTAACTTAACATGAATTCGAACACTGGCTATGAAGTGTGAATTAACTTAACATGTTTTGATTTATGATTCAAAGAAGATATACATGTTGCGTTAATTAAGTTATGGAATATCTTGGGTACAAAGAAAATACGTAAAATTATTTTCCAAAATAAAAATTTGGATGTACTTTTGTTGAGCTTTTAAGGTTTTCATTCGCTAGTAGTGGTCCCAATATGTAAAATACATGTCAAATTGATTGCTGTTTGAACATCCCACTGAAATCTAGGGTTCCTCCATGACGCCAATAATATTTTCTAAACAAATAAAAGAAACAAATAATTGTTTTTTTAAAAAAATTTTGAAAAGGAAAATAAGTTGTATAACTAAGCAAAGAATTGGGAGAGTGTGCGGCCTCTATTATAGATGGAAAGATGAGTAAAAAAAACTAATCCAATAGCTTTTGAAAATGATATTCATATTTCATAAGTTATTATAAATTGTTATAAACCAGATAAAACATGGACAAAGCTTTTTTCAATATCCTATGTTCTTTTTATAAACAGATAAAAAAAATATATAAAAAAAACAAAAAAAATACCAATAACTAGTTATAACCAACACTTATAGCAGGATATCGATAATTACTAATCTTGTATTGGTATGTAGATTGCCATGGATGGATCATTTTTTTTTTTTTTGTATAAGATCGTTTTACTATACTTTTCTTTTAAAATCAAGTACATCGAATTGTTTATTCTTTGCTTTCATAAAACGAATTATCTATTGTTTTATCATAATATAGACGGAAATAAAAATATTTAAACTATTGCATTGATCTCCATTTCATATTTCCTCGAAGTTAAGCAAAGGCCCGAACACCAAAACAACTCAACATAAATCCTATTCTTTAATTTAATTAAAAAAGTAAAATAAGTACTATAATTATATTATTTCGCTTCAATGTTGATATAACTAAAATATCATAAAAATAAAACCAATAATCAATTTTGTTTTGCTTTGAAATCTTTAATGAAGTTGGACTATCTCTCGGAACGAGAATTAGTTATGTTACTTAAAGATGTATTTATTAAACACGGAGAAATGAATGTTTTATATAAATAGAGATGTTGCATATTGATATTGTTTTGATTTATCATTTATACATAAAAATAAGTACTGTTTATCATTGTCCATACAATTATTAAAAAAAAAAAACTCGCATTTTGTTTATCTTACAGACGAAAAGAATCTTTAATAATTCCAAAGAAACTGAAGATTATTGATATATTATAAACTGAATCTTTTGATCAACAAAAGACCCTCAAGTCAATTAAAAAAAAACCTTAATTTCCTTTCGATAATTACTATACATTATTTCCCTTTAATACTTGTTTTTTCGGAGTATTATTACATCACAAAACCCTTAAAATTTTGTTTGGTTAATCAATTATGACTACTTCCACATCCAAACAATCCGTTTGCTCCCGTCCTAATTAACTTGGAGGTGACAAAGTCAAGAAATTAACTATGTCACATATAATTATATTTTTAAGAAAATAAAGAAAATATATAAATAACCCATTTTTCTCCAACTAATATAAATATCTACTACGTACGAAATAAAATGTGAGAAAAGAAGTAAAATTACAATCTTTATGTCTGGTTCTAATTAATGTTTTTTGAGATGTCAGAATAA
>NC_025691.1:2882089-2883420 GCF_000633955.1 Camelina sativa
GTTCAGAACGAAACATGGATCACTTTCAAAGAATCTGTTGTTTCAATTTCTGAAGAAATTTTGAGTTCGTACGTTTGAACTGCAGAAGAAGTTTGGATTTTAATGCAAGAACTGTAAGGAAGAGGGGCATGGGTTTGCATTAATGATCACTTTGAGTGTCTTCCGATCTCTTACTGTTTTCTACTAGGAATGTGAATAATACTAATAATTAAACGGTACTATAGCTATAATAATATACGAAGGAAACTTTGTCAAAAAATAATAATAAAAAAATACAATTTTGTGAAAGATTTAATGTATATATATATGGTATGTGATACTTCACACACCCAGAAGAGTCAAGCTTTTTTGTTGCCTCTCTATTAATGCAAAAGGGAGGATTTCTTTTGCTCGCTGTGGCAACGTAAAGAGCCTCTTTCCATGATTTTCTTGCTCGCATTTTAAACTTAGTATTTATGTTTGTAATCGCTTATATTACTAGTTATGTTACAAAAATACGTTTATTTAATAAAAAAGAGAAGAATTTTATTTTATTTTGGTCAAAAGAGAAGAGATTTTCCTTAAACATTAAAAACAAATTAATTTTTTTGTGGTCAGAAAGGGAAAGTGTAGTTAGATCAATTTACAAAATTAAATAATGAGTGTTGCGAGAATATGTGGTGAAATTGAATATTGTTCTTATAAGTCTTGACATAATCCTATTATAGTATTATTATTTAAGTATTGGTAAATTGTAATGTTTGCGTATAAAAAATTGAAGGAAAACAAAATACGTCAACATAAACGCTCGTGTTACAACTAATCAAATTGATTGTCGAAGACATTTAGGATTTCCAAAATTGTCTTCTATTTGTTGTTCAAGTGTTGGTCAATCCATCAGTGATTTAACGTTAGCAGTAGACTAGTCGGCGACTAGCACAATTTAACGTACTTAAAACACAAACGTAATTTAAATTGTTTTTTTATTGTTAAATGTTTATGCCTTCTGACTATCCACGGCTGATATATATACATTTCGCATGAGATACCATTCCCCTAAAACAATTCTATCTTAATTAAAATTTTGACCCACGAGAAGCTTAAAGACCTGTTTTTTTTATAACCTCTTTAATGAAATGAAAACATATTTATATACATGCATAGATACATATATATATAGAGAGAGAATGAGAAGTGGTGTATAGAAATATGGGTGAGAGTCTTTAAATTAAAATTTATGTAAAAGAGATGAATATATGTAGAGAGGTTAATTGGGTAGGTGAAGAGAGACTATAAGAGGGAGAGAAAGAGGTCGTAAACCTTTTGCCCTATTCACATTTTCATTATCTTCC